>NC_081344.1:0-196622 GCF_029784015.1 Lycium ferocissimum
GTTGATGCCTAATAACGTTATGTAGATCGTGAGAAGCGAGCTTAAGCTTGACTAGCGTAGGAAGCGAAACCGAGAGGTATGTAAACTCAACCTTTCTTTCTTTGGCATGTCTAGTTAAAAGTAAGTTATGACACGAGTCTCGCGGTAAGCTTCAGTTTCATGTATCCGAGCATGCATGATTCTTATTTGTTTCACTTGATATTCGTATTCTTAATGTAATTCTAATTATGGTTCTTATGTTTTTGTATGACTAAGTTTCAAAGTTGCATAAAAGTTTTGTTTTTTCAAAAAGAGTTTTGTTCTTAAATGATTTCGTAACTACGGCAACGACCGCGAACTTTCGCGGAAAGGATGCTCGGATTGCTTCGATATGTTCGTAGAAAGTCCTAAAGTGAATAAGGTCGTAACTTTCAGGCGGACTCGGATTGGTTTGACGTATGACTATGATCCTATGGTTCTTCTATATGTTTATGATGTTTGACATGTTTACGAGTGGCGTACGAAGGTATTTGATAAGATAATTGATATAACTATTGTCTCGATTTTCAAATGACGATCCATTTAGATTACTTCATTGAGTCTCTGAAAATGATTTATGTGCTTATGGTTTCTCACTACTCTGCTCGTGCCAGCCTTAATATGTCTTTCATTGCGTCCTAGGCCAGGGCAGTATTCGTGCAATTCCATTGCATTGTTCACCGCGTCCCTCACTGAGGCGGGACACGTTATTCTACCCGCGTCCCTCGGTTGTAGGGCGGGGCACCTTATATGATATGATGATATGGGGGAGGTGGCCGGATGACATATGATGATTCCCTTTACCGCGTCCCTCACTAGAGGAGACGCGCACGTTACGTACACGCATATGATGATTTTGGTTACCGCGTCCCTCGCTTGGGGGCGGGAATACGTTATAGGTACATATGATGATTTTTATGATATCGACATACATGATTTATGTTTTAAAGGCAAGTTTTATGATTTTCTTTACTCTTTACTTCGGTATGATCCCATTTACTATATTTCGTAGCATATACATTACCACGATATACTCACAAATGCGACCCCTTTCTTCGCGTTTCGTGTCGACGCGGGTACCCGGATAGTTGAAGATATTAGTAGATGATGTTCAGTAGGGATTGGCGAACTCCATTTTCTTTCGAGTCTTTCCGAGTCAACAGTATTGTGTTATGGTATCATGTTCCATGTTAGAGACTTTGCGAGACAGTGTAGTGTATATAGTATGTCAGTTTTGTCAGCTTATTTTACAGATTTTATACGATTATAGACCTCATTTGATTTGAAAAAGGTATGAAAAGAATATTTGATTTTCGAAAACCTTTCATGATGTATTTATGTTATGATCTAAGGGCCTAGTATGATTTAAGTATCACGAGAGTCGTGCGGGTTCGCTCGGCCCTAGGCAAAAAGAGGTCGGGTGCCCATCACGCTATCGGATTAAGGGTGTGACGGGGGGTTCTTTTAGAGCGGCAATCTAATTTCTAAGAAATATATATATAGCCTTACACACAAAAAAAAAAAAAAAAAAAAAAAAAAAGCAAAAATAGTCGTGAAGTTACTTTAGTTTTCTGGCTTGAGATTTATTTAATTTGAACGGAATCGAGTTCGTCGCGTTCGAGTGTGGATCTGTGGCCTGAGTCCTTAGTTCACCGCACTAGAAAAGGTCAGTGCAATCCCCTCCTTTCATTTTAGTTCGCTTCGATTTTGATGCATATTTGTATTCTCTGTTTGTGTGTTTCGAGTTCGATACTGTGTTGAAATTCGTTTGCCCAACGTCGTAAAAATAGGAAGTCATGTTCGATGTTGTGAAATAGGAAGTTATACTTGTCTTTCGATAATGGTTGATGCTTATTTAGTATACCCAATATTTTGCTTGGAAATATGGTTTAAGGTCTCTGTCGCACTGATCCTCTAAAAGCATGAGAAATTTCTTGTTTTAGTTTAAAATGTTCTTCTGTGTGGTCCTATGAATTGTTGAAATCCTATTTAAGTCGAGTTGGAGGTTTGAAGGCATAAACATCATCCTATTATCCTGTATGTGCTAGTTACTTCTAATGCTTATTCCCTGTCTAACTTATTTTTCTTGTCTAAAACTTTTGGCTGTTAATTCGAGTTCATATTTAAGAGGCATGACTACTTTATATTTCATTTAAACACCTAACATCGAGTCTATCCGATAACTTGTGAAGCATTTGTTTAGTCTTCATTGACTAAACCATGAATTTCCTCCTCTTAGTATCGTTTCATTTAGTTCTGCCTGTTTTCAAACTCCTGTAGTTTAGTTCTGTTTTAATTTTGTCCCTGCTTCAGTATGTAATCCTCAATCCTTTCCTTTTCAATTTCAGTCTTTAATTCTGATTATTATGCGATCTATGTGGTTATTGAGTCATTAATGTTAATTGATGAGTGATTAGCGTATCCGTAGCTCCTTCATTTAGTATGGAAGTAAGTTAATTCTAATTGTATAGTTTTGGTTCCGTTTTGTTTTAAATAAAGGGCCTTGTGAACTGTTTGTTATAGCTGCTGGTCGAGCTTAAAATAACTTCCTATAGGTGCTGATTGATTTGAATCGTTCCCTTTCAAAGACTGTTAGATCTGCCCTTGTGCTGGGATAATGCATCGTTCCAAATTTGTACTTCTTTCAGTTTTAGCTGGTTATTTTAGACTAACTAAGATTTATTTCTAAATGCCTAGTTTAGTTGTTGTCCTCCCGGAAGTTTTTCTTTCTTGCTGTTTTCCTATTTTTTTTAACTAAAACAAGCTCGTGTCCAAAAGAACTTTCAAACTTGCATGATTGTGTGTACCTTGGCCGAATAGTCTCTTCAATAATAAGATGTTTGGCCTTTCTGTTTATTTAAACTGACTGTTAAAACCCGAAAAAAAAAATCTGACCAAGTTGGTTAACCGTGTGTTTGTGTCAGTAGAGGTTTGCTCTCACATGCTCTTTGAGAAGTCGAAAATTAAATCTTACGTCATTTTGAATCCCGTGTTCTTGCACTTTAAATGTAGGACTCGGTTCGTCCAAATCTTAGTTTCTTTGAAAAAAATTCCCCCGAAACAAGCGTAGTTGGGTTTCGAGTTTCAAATATTTCTTTTTTTGCCTAAATTTTCTTTAGGTTAACAATGTCTTGTAATCGGCTTGACACCATGATCAGTAGGCTTAACCCCCTGTCTGTTTGAACTAATATATGTTTAGGATGGAACTAGTTTTGATTACTTGAGGTGCACCTATACTTGTTTGGTCGTAATCAGAATCAACTGTAGTCCATGTTATTCGTACGGTCAAACTGCGTCTATGTGATCAATTGGTCTAAATCAGATACTGTGCTTCACGATGTACTGTTGGTAATGAAATAAGATCTCTACGTTTGCCATGCCAAAATTATGAATATATTTATTCTTATATAAGTTTTTCTATGGGTGTTGTTTAATCTACTTCAGTAAGTTTAGTTTAAACTAAGCCAGTTAAGACTTCTCATGCCCCGATTAAAGCATTCGCGCCCAGCTTTTATGTTGTGTTTCTTATATAAGCAGGTCCACTGTTTGACAGGTTAGCATAGTGAAGTTTCAAAGAGAAATTATCCTGGAATATGCTTATACATTCTCATTTACCTCTGCTTGAGTTGAAATACATAGCCTGATGTTTGTTAAGCATTGGTTTCAACAGTGGATATGACACTGTCATACTTGGCATTTGAGTTAATCTTTTCCAGTTGGATGATATAATTTGCTGTTTTGAATAGAATGGTGTTGCTGAGCCGCTGATGTGTTGCTCACCAACTAATGTTGCATTTTCTAAATAGCAGCCACTACTCTTGATGACAAACTCACTGATTTGAGTAGATACTGCCAGGGGCTGATGGAAAGTAGTTAATTTGAGGCTACATTTTAAAAGAACGGACTTTTATACTTAATCGAAAGGTTACTGATCTGAATATGTTTAACTTAGCAAATGTGCTTTTCTCTTAACCCGCCTTGTCCCTAAAGATGATTCGTACGGTGATTCTTTGGATCCTGTCGATTTTAGTTGTGTTCGTAATTAAGTTTCACGTTTTTTTTTCTTTGTTGGGCCTGTTATGATTTCATTTGTCCAAAACATAAAACACATGTAAATTTTATTTCGTGTATGGATATGCTTGTGTATGGACAGCTCAATTAATTTTAGTTTTCTTATTGTTATGTGATGGTATTTGAAGTTTCTTTCTTTGAGTTATGAATTTTGCATTAGCAACTATCTTGATTATATACTAATCCTTTTTCTTTTATTTTATGCATGACCTTCGCACACGAGTCTGAGGGATTCGTCTTCCGCATTCGATGTTGGGCCAAGGCCCAACGAAATATCATTTCCCCTCTGTCCAGTTCTGTCCGCAGCCTATGTTCAAAAGAAAGAAACGAGTCTTGGGCCAAAGCCCAATAGTATGATTGATTCGCAGCAGTTGGGCCTTGAATAATGGGCCAGATCCATTTAATTTTCTTCCCCTCTCCTTTATTTTATTGTTGTGTATTTGATTTGTTTTGTATGACTGACACCTTATCTTATTTCATTCTCTTAACTTAGACGAATTCTAATGAATAGTGGTTTAGTTTTAGTATAAAGGGTAGTTAATCCAAAGGAAACTAGTAATTAATCCCATAAGCTTCATTTTCTTCTTTTATATTTAAGTTATTTATAGTATCCATAATATTTACTTCTAGAATAATTGATAGTATAAATTTATATTTTCGAATTAAAGGAGTCATATTCTTATTATCCTAATTTCAAAACATCACTAATACGCAAGTATAAACTCAAGTATATTTTATAAATAACTCTTCAAGTTTGAATCAATCACGCAAACTTTTAGCTAAGCATAGTTAATAAAAAATAATAAAAAGGAAAAAGAAAACTCACTTCCTTTTGAATCCTATTTATAAATTTAGATTTTTCTACATTGCTATATTCATATAGTATGGTTTATCCAAAGTTCAAAATTGCTAAAATCTCATCTCAAAAGCTATTATTTATGAGCAAATTATCATATTTTCTACAAGTCTTATTTAAATAGCATTATTATACTCTTCCTCCAAAATCTTAACAACCTTTATAAGTCTTATTCTAAAATAGCCCCCTTAAAGATCTTCTATTTTCTATAAATCTTATTTTAACTAACATTATTTTCCTTTAAAACTATAGCAATATTTGTAAGTCTTTTTTTTTTTTTTAAATTTAAACACTATATTTAGCCTAATTAATTAACCCAAGTTTGGCCGGTAAACCGTAGTTAACGGATCCTAGAGGATGCCTAACCCCTTCCCTTTAGGATAATTAGAACCCTTACTTAGAATTGAAAATCAAGCAGACCATTAACGGAAGTTTAGTTAGCTTTGCCTTAGTTAATAATTAGGTGCCCTAATTCACCTTAAAATTAATTAGGTGGCGACTCCTTAAAATAAGCAAAATAGGAATCTCCAATATGTTGTACCTAATTTAACCTGGTTAAAATAGGATATAACAGAGGTCGCTGCATTTAGCCCTCTTCTTCAGGTAATATATTTAAGTGTGTGTAGATAAAACACTAAATATATTTTTTCGAAACGACGACTGATAAATAATTTTTTTGATGACTATGAAAGATATGGGTGTGAACTAGGTTGAGACCTTTTCAGCCCATAGCTGCTCACCCTCCAGATGACTATGTTGCTAAGGATATGCCATACGTGCGGAGATGGTCGCGAGGCCGTACCAGAGGTGTGGAGATGCATCATGTCATTCTCCCGTTTAGAGATCAGTTAGACCGCATGAAGGCCCCCGAGGTAAGTTTTTTTGATTTAACATTAGTTTGTTATTTTTGTTGGTCTTTTATTGTTAACTAGTTGAATTCCTCTTATAGGCTTTCATATGGACCCCGTATGATCAGATTTTGGGTCGGTAGGCATTTTGTAGAGCCGGTGAGCACGTATGGACCGCACACGGTGTCCATTGATCCATATGGACATCGTTGAGCATCACGCACCCGACCGTGTATTATGAAAGTTTGGGCATGTGCAGAACATACCCGTGGCTACACATTGGGAGCACTACCACTACACCAGGGACGAGCGTTCGATCGACAGTGCGGCATGGCGAGCGCGTATGCACCAGGAAGTCAATGCATGGAATGAGAGGATGACGACTCTAGCGGCGGTCGGACATGACACTCCGGTCCATGAGTACATGACTTGGTACATGCATATCACTCGCTCTTGGTTGCCAACCCCTCGACGCCGCGTCCTGATGGCCGAGGATATGCATCACTCTCGGTGAGCGTACGAGGCGCCGGTAAGTTTATTCAATCGTCGTCTTATTATGTATTACTTTATGAATTTATTCAATTCTTAAAATTTGCAAATATATGCAGCTACGGATGACTCTGATGATACGTCATGAGAGCATTCATTTCCCTTACGGAGTCCACCGACCCCGGGATAGCGGCATATGCGGCACGGATAGTTCATCTTACCGATACTGGTATGACACAGGCACATGAGTGGCATCGTGTCGATGAGGATGTATCAGAGGGTGTTCCTGAGGGTGGTAGGGCTGATAGAGGTGGGCGGGCTGGCAGAGGTGGTCGGGCTGGCGGAGGTCTAGTAGATGAGCCTGACGATATGTCCCGTCAGGCTCCGTCGGCTACAGATACCCCTTCTTCTTCCAGGCCGTCGACTTCACAGAGACCTGGATATACGCCAGAGATGTTCCCACATTATGATCCTTGGTCATCATTTCCGCAGGTGCCAGTTGGTGATCTACATATGGGAGGCGGAGATGAGGACTTGGATATTATTTTCGATGACTACTTTCTCCGTTCTACAGCCGGGCCTTCGGCACCATCTGCATCTCCGGCTCCGCGGGCCGCTCAGGAGCCGTCTCACATGCCATCTCAGGAGTCCGCCGACACACAGGTTTATTTTTTTACAATAAAATAATGTATTAATTAATTATTTTATTAATCTAAACTAAATTATTTACATGTATTATAGGTTAATTCTTCTGCGCCTGTGGACCCATCTCCGCCTGTCCAGATTGACCCGTCTCCACCTCCAGCTACAGCTCTGGGTAGCGCTCAGGAGACATTTGAGGAGCCAGCTAAGGAGCCCTCTGACCAGCCATCTCAGGAGGCCATTGATACACAGGTTTGTTTTTTTACAAAGAAATAATTTATTAAATAATTGTTTATATGTTATTTCATGTTTAGTTTATGAAAAATTAAATTGTTTTTATGTTATTTCAGGTTAATTCTTCTGCTCCTGTGGTCCAGTCTCCTCCGATTGAGTCATCTCCTGAGGCATCTACAGGGGCTACTCAGGTGGAGACCGCCGCCGTCTCCCACAGGAAGCATATTTTCACCAAGGGCCTGAAGAAGGGAAGAAAGGATGATCATGGCATAGATCATCTTGTCATTAAGAGGAGGAGAGAGGGTCCTGATGATAGTGAGGGTGGTGGGGTTGGCCCTAGGGGTTAGGAGATTGTATATTTGTAAATAAAATGTACATTTTATGTTAATATTATATATATTTTTGGGTATTATTTTTTTAATGATAATTAGTTATTTTAGTATTTATTGTCGATTATTAATAACTCATGTGACGTCCTAGATTAATTAAAACCCTATAAAATATGACAATTAAACTTAAAGATAACAAGTTTCCAAACTTACTTCGAGCACTTTACAACCCCTAAAACGACGATCCAAACATATATGTATACTTGATGT
Source organism: Lycium ferocissimum (assembly GCF_029784015.1). NCBI lineage: Eukaryota > Viridiplantae > Streptophyta > Magnoliopsida > Solanales > Solanaceae > Lycium > Lycium ferocissimum. Next base: position 7,758 of record NC_081344.1, read on the forward strand.
AATGAGACGACATTATTGTACGCTAAAAAAATATTAAGTTCTATATAAAATATTTATATTCTGACGTTTTGAAACGTGACTAATCTTCGGTCAAAGTCCCAAAAAACTTAAAGATAACAAGTTTCCAAACTTACTTCGGAGCACTTTACAACCCCTAAAATGACGATCCAAACATATATGTATACCTGATGTAATGAGCCGACATTATTGTAGGCTAAAAAAGATATTAAGTTCTATATAAAATATTTATATTCCGGTGTTTTGAAACGTGACTAATTTTCAGTCAAAGTATGAAAAAAAGCTTAATTTTCAGTTTAATTTCCAAAGAATAAAGGCTGGGGTGGGGGACCCAACCTCTTTTACGCACAGATTATGTGCGTAAAAGAACTTTAGTGTAAAAACTACACTTTGGTCCTTTTACGCACATAATCTGTGCGTGAAGCCTATTTAGGTTTTTTTTTTTAATGGGTTATTTTGGTTCCAAAAATTTATTTTTGGGTTACAAAAGTCTTGGGCTCCACATAAAGTCCTTAATTAAAACGACCATTAGTCCTAATGGATCATCAACTTTTACTTTTACTTTTATAGTTTAATTTGAATATATCACATTTTTTAGCTTAAATAAAGAGCGTCATGACTTCCATATTCACCATGGAGCAAAAAAGTTATTATACTACTAATTTTTAAGTCTAATTCTTGTCCTATTATTTTCATAGTAATTGGACAACGTGGTTGCTTTAATATCCATATATCGATGGTTTTGGATCATTATTGTAACAATTAATATTAGCTAGGTTAAAGATATGTCTCATTTCAATGAATCAAATGTCTGGTCTCAAATATGCCTAGGGAGAAGTTCATACATTTTCAATCGAGGATACTAGATGCCCTACGTTGTCTCAAAATATATATTGCTCTCGTCATTTTCTTATTTTTGTCATGGGGTTTGACCAGAAATAGCAGCATTCATGCTCCTAGTTAGCTTGTGATGTTTTGTACCAAATGTTGTGTGATTCTTTAGCATTTCAAGCTAGGCATTTTTGTTCTGCAACATTTTCCACATTTAGAAAAAATCATCGAAACTCCTAGCTAGGCCAAACCTTGAGTATGTGAGTTATATTCGCGTGGGACTATATAAATTAATTTGTGCAATAATGTTGACTGCACGTGAAAACCCTGCTCTAGATTTATGCAAGACATTCATGTATGAGATTCTTAAAGAAGAATTAGCATGTTTAAGTGTTAGATCATCTCATCTAAAAGCTTATATTGTTAGAGAACACATTTTTATAACTTGATTATATCTTCAACACGCTCCTCCTATGGGTCACGTGCTGGTTTGGTTCTTTTCCAAAAATCAATAAGCACGTGAAAGTTATTTTTAATATGGGTAGTAATGAGACTCAAAACTAGTACAGTCAAACTTCTCTAAAATGACAACGTTTGTCCGAAAATTTCAGTGTTGTTATGTATGTATAATCTCATTTGATGTTTGGATCTCAGTTAGCTGTAATAAACAAAAGTACGCAAAAAATTATTTTTCTATACTTTTTATGTTATAAATGAAAACAAAATACTTGTTAATTTTAATTAAAATCTCAATTTATTTTCATATTTCATTAATTAAAATTGAAGTGATTAATAAATCCATAAGGGATGGAAAAAGGTCAAAAATGCCCCTCTACTTTTGGAAAAGGGCTAAAAATATCCTCCGTTACTAATTTGGGTCAAAAATACCCCTCTTGTCATTAAAGTTTTCAAATATACCCTTGTCTTAATGATAATCCCCCAAAATAACCCGATTTTATTTTTTAAACCCGACTCAACTAAATAAAAAATCCATAAGGATTATCCGCTCCTGTTTCAGCAATTTACGTGAATGACCTTACTGTGGCAAAATTATTACTCCTGCCGATGTAATGCTTACTATTTGGAGCATCAATGGGGAGTGTCTTGCTGTCATCGACGAATCACAACTTCCGTCTGGCTTCATCCTTTCACTTGCTGGTGAAACAAAAACCGGTTGGCTGGAAGCTAACTGGTATATCATAGGCCACCAGAGTGGAGCCAGTAAAAATTTTGGAAAATAATACATTGCTCTTGCGAGGTCATTCACATAAATTGCTGAAACAAGAGCGAATAACCCATATGAGTTTTTCATTTAGTGGGGTCGAGTTTAAATGAAGCGGGTTTAAAAAATGAAATCGGGTTATTTTAGGGAATTTCCATTAAGATAGGAGTATATTTGAAAACTTTAATGACGGGAGGGGCATTTTTGACCCAAATTCGTAACGGAGGATATTTTTGGCCCTTTGCCAAAAGTAGAGGGGTATTTTTGACCCTTTGCCCAATCCATAACTAGTTGAGCTATACCGATAAAGAATTAAAATCTAAGGAACATAAGCATTTTAAATTAATTGAAAATTTAAATATTTGAAGTTTGACGTAAGAATTCTACAATTGTAGGTTGTTTCGTAAATTTCAATCTCTTAGTAATAACATAGCGCTTGAATTGACATAGATTTTTGTTGAAACTTTTAGCAAAAAGGAATTAAATAGCTTTCCCTTGTTGATCACCATAAATATCTTAATATTTTATTTTTATACATAATATATTTCTTACAAGTATTATTACACAATATCTGAGTATGGCTGTTATAAAGAGGTAATTTTACAAAGAGTGTACCACTATAATGAATGTCATTGATGTTATAGGTAGAATACTGTTATAGATCAGTAAATATAACATGAAAAATCGGTTCTAGAGAAAATCAAGCCTTTATAGTGAAATGTTGTTACAACGAATGACAATTATAGAGAGGTTTCACTGTACCTCTAGCTACTATGATATGTTAAAGTGTGTGACCATAAGCTTTGGCAAAAGGCCCTTTCGAATTTGACCTTTGGCCTATGCTATAATCGATTTCAAAATCGTATATACCATGTGAACTTGTGTTATACTTCTTTATAATATTTCATTTTCTTTTCATTTTTACGTGGATTTTATTTAGGTGTCTTTATTTTTTAAAGTTTGTCAACCCTGGAAGATTTTCAGTGATCTTTCCCCTTAATTTGTTCTAATCTCTTTAATTAAATAACTGCCCCTCCCTCAAGAGCGTCACAATTATTCTCCTCCACGAGTGAAGATTACTTGGAGAAATTAAGAATTTTTCTTTTTAAAGAGAAATCTAAAAAGAAAGCCTCTATCAACATTTGCGATTATTGTCAGTATTTTCGTAATGCTTCATCCTAACATTGTCCGATAGAAACTGTCTAAATTCATGTAGTAGTACGAAGAATCTGTCATTTATCATGTTCTCATTATGTTTGTTCATTCAACTTTCTTGCTTGTAATATATAAAGTGCTCCATATAATTAGTAGTTCTAAAGAATAGCGACTTTTTTACTTTTCATCAATTTGTGTACGTACGTGCAGGTTGCAACATGAAACATATTCAATTAATCTGCTAATGGGAGATTCCAAATTGAAATTAAATAACTTCACGTTCAACGTAGATCGGACAGCTAGCTAGAATGTCGGTTACGAGGTTCCAAAAAACCAAGTAACAAAAAAAAAAGCATAACCCCTATATTTGTCTTAACAATCCATTGAATGTGTATAGATTATTAATTTAGCACTCGATAACTTAAAAATATTATAATCCAGAATCCATAAACTTGAAATCCTAGCTCTGACCAGAAAGACTTAAACAAGAGAAGAATTAAATACAAGTAAAATTATTATCTCCTTTTTAGGAAACAACTCAAATGCATGTACGTGGAATAATATTTGACACATCTTACGTTTATCATTTCACTAAGTCCTTTATTAGGAAAAGGGTAATATTTTTTTCAAAAATCTTAAAAGGTCGCAGTACGACCAACAAAGGGCTAATGGTAATTAAGTACCTTTTAAATTTGAAAGTAAAAGCCTAATAGGAATTAGATGACCAGATACAGAGATTCTTGGTTTTAGTCATCATTCATTATTAAGCTTAACTGTCTTTGTTTTGAAGTTATCGCTGGTCACCATCAACATTCTGTCTAGTATAAAGTATAATTACTGTCTAATTAATAAAATAATTAGGAAATGTACGTACGTATTACTTAAGTGAAGAAATTTTACCTTAAATTGTACAGCTTGTGACAGATTGTAGATATATGTCATGATCACATAATGGAGTAATTAGCTGATAATTAAATATGTTTGCAAGGATTTTTGGGGTGTTCGGTGTCGTTAGAATTGGGGTGTTCGGTGTCGTTAGAATTGGTATATATATATATATATATATATATATATATTCAAAAGAGTATGAACAGTGTTATTTACAATCCAACTATGGAACATCGACTCCCAAGATACTCCCTGAATCAAATTAAGAAATAGAAAATATAGCTGAGTATTATGTGCAAACCCGTATTAAACATCCTAAAATATACAAGGTTGACGCATGATATAAAATATGCCATATATCTTCGCGATTCATACAGTTATGAAAGTAATTAATTTAAAGGCACGATTCTGCTTTTTTGTTTTAGTAAGAAAAAATGTCTCCATAAACAAAACAAATACTATGTGGCTATATGCTGCAACCTCGATCCAAACAGAGTTTAGTTTAAATGGATGGATGAATTACGTAATTAGCAATGACTTTTTAACTACAATGTACAACTAAAACATAATGAAAAAGATAAAATTGCAAATCCGTGGTATCATTTTCAACCATGCTTTGTGCACTCATTTTGAGATCATCAAGAGTAATGACGTCTTAAATAATTTCTTTCCACTTTTGGAATTGACCATCGATACCATGAATTCACTGATTAATGCTTATCATACTGATAATCTTTCCATTTCAAATCAATTCAAGGATGATAACTTCTCTAAGACATATTCAAACCCATTCTAGAACATTCTAAGAAATCGGAATTTTTTTGAGTTTATAAGAAACTTCGATTTTTTTTTTTTTCATTCTGTTGTCAAGTAATAGGAGAATATTTACAATATTTATAGAGTAAATCGTTTTTTAAATTGAATCTTCGAGCGTACACAAATTAATACAGATCCGAAGACTAATATATATAGTGAAAAAAGTAGGTTTTGCGTGTTAAAGAAAATTATTATGCGAAACCTAATTTGCACGTATCATTTCTTACACAATAATTTTACCTATAGAGAAATCAAATTATTTTACCTTTTTATGTTAGCAGTTCAACAATATGTGGTACTAATCGAGTGTATTAGAAGTAAAGAAAAACTAATTCTCTTCCAAAATTACATATGTTTAATGGAAACATCAACAACCATGTGAAATTGACAAATAATAGTATTCCTAATACAAAATGACACGCAGTTAATTTCTTAATCTAAGAACTGAATTTTGTCCTTTGTTAGAAACAAAATAAAAATAAAATATGGAGGGCGGAAGAAAAGTTATCCATTCACAAGAAAATTTCGAAATGTGTTTTTAATTTTTCAGATTTTCAAGAAGTTGAAAAGTATTTTTATTATAAAAGAATTTTTTTAAGATGTAAGGAAATATTCATTTTTTTCAAAAGTTGAGTTTGCATAACTAAAAAATTGAATGCAAACTTCCAAGAAAATTACTCCTAAATCCATTCTTTTACAAAAGCACATTTTTTCTGTCCCATTTTATACGACATTTTCTTTAATTTGTCTCAAAGTGTGTCATATTTTCATACGTAGAAATAATTTAACTTTAAAGCCTTCACTTTACTATTAATGAGATTACTTATGGCTATAATTTGTCTAAGGCTTATTTTCGGTCACAAATTTTAAAAATTTTCTTTTCTTTCTTTAATATCGTGCTCAGTCAAATAGTATCACATAAATTAAAACAAAGGAAGTACTAGTTCCTCAATTCTAATTTGTATAATATTGTTTGACTTAACATGATGTGTGTGTATATAAAGAATACTCAAAATATCTAGTTTATATTTTATACACATGTTATCATATTTGTGTAACAATATGATTTCTTATTAAAAATAAAATAAACAATTCAAACAAACGGTACACTAATATTTATGTCAGTCTATGTTAATTTACTAACATACCCTCCCTCTTATACGCTGAATTTAACCCAAAACTTTGACATTACGTTTGTGGTTGGTCAGGTGACGTGTCGATTTGACGCTGACTCCTAAAGGCTGATGTAATTTTTTATGATCAGGTTTACCTCAATCCATTAATTTTGATAAGACGTAAATTTGTATGTAGAAAATCAATACAATTAACAAATATTTCGCCGATCGTAAATTATCTGTCGTGATTTCTAAAAATAAATATCTCAAATTATTTGTTATTTTAAAGTTCAAGACAAAATTATTTTTTTCTCATTTTATTTTTATCGGTAATAGCTCTTGATCAACAACTATAATCACCTCAATTATGAAGAGATGACACGTAAATATTCAATAAAGAGATATGATATTTTAAGACATAAATAAGAATAAAAGGTCAAAACCCCCTCTTAATTAATGTTTTTCTTAACTGATGTGTAAAAAAAAAAAAAAAAAGACGACAAATACTTTGAGACGGAGGAATTAACAAATATGAGCCTATAACTTAAAGATACAACGTGTTCAATTCTGAAAATCTTGAGTATTCAACGAATGAAAATTAAATTTTAGATTCGCCTCTATTGACTCCCCGTCACCCTGCCACTAGACCCCACACCCCAAAACTCTTCCCCCATATGCTCCTCACTTTTTCCATTTGTCTTCCTCATTTATACCCATTCACCCCCTGTATCCCAAACACACACAGACGCACACACCCTTTTATATATATAAAGGAATTACATTATGTAAACTACTCCATATTTTTCTCAAATGAATATTGAAGATGATGATGTGCAGAATTGGCCCATTTGATCAAGCAAAGTTGAACACTGATGACCCATTTTCTACAAACTTGATGTTGAAGAAGTTGAGCTCATCAAAGGCTATTATCTTAATAATGGTGTTTTTAACCATTTCACTTCTTGTATTGCCGTTGGTTCTGCCACCACTACCGCCACCGCCGCTAATGCTTCTGTGCATCCCAGTTTTGCTTATGGTTTTGCTTGTGGTTTTAGCTTTTACTCCTTCTAAATTACCCAATGCGCCTATCACTTCTTTGTAAAACTTTCAATTTCATTATATTATTCCTAGTGTGCATGCAAATACAGAACTGAAAGTAATTTAGGTTTTGAGATGTTCTTTTTTATTTTCAAGATTCATTGTGCTTCTCTAGTTATAATATATAGTACTGAAATAGCAAATTTCTGACGGACATTCTCATCGAAATGTTGTTAGAAATTTCCATTGTAAAATAGGGATTTTTTAGTTTGTTTTGTTTGATATGCATAGTTTATATTGAATAGTACACTGTAAGGAAGTTATAATTACTAACTTCCTTTCTTTGTATGCACCACAAATCAACAATTAAATTTCTTTTTTGACATATACATAAAGTTTGAATTATTGTTTACACTGACAACGTCTATATATATATATATATATATGTGTGTGTGTGTGTGTCTTTCGTATAGTTCGTGTATGTAAGTTCTAATAAGAAAAAAAAAAATGGGGAAATTAAATTTTAGTTGAATTAGGATTTTCATGGTGCATTGAATTGAACTAATAAGAAAACTTTGTTGCATTAGGATTCTCCTGGTGCATTGAGCGGACTATTCAAGCTTCTTTTTGTAATCGTGGTATCTGTCAGTACTTTTTATCATTGTGGTATTGGGTGAAAGAAATTACTTAATGTCTATGATTTTCGAGTAACTTAAATCGACCGATAGATCAGCTTGCCTATTCTAGTTCTTAATTATCAACTTATGTTTTCCCATGGTTTAATTAGCAAAGGTAGGGACAGGCAGATCGGAATTTGCATTCACGTTTAATGTCCTTTATATTGAATTTATTATAGCACTTTTATAATTATGAGTTTATATTTAAAGTTTATTAAAATCACAAAGAATCGTTAAAATTTTAGTTTTAAAAAAATCTGTACACATTTTAATTTATGCATTAAAATCAACGGTGAGAAAAGAAAATTATCACCGGTAATTTTTGTTATCTATAAAACTTTTGAGATTAAAATCACGCAGAAAAATAAACTATGATAAGAAGTCTTTGAATGTTAGTTTCAAAAGATAAAACTTAGTTTCAAAAGATAAAACATAGCTTTAACGTTTAATTAAAGATAAAACTAATTGATCAGACTTTAAATTTGAAGTACTAATATACTCAATTAGTGGTAAGCATTTGCCGCCACTGGTATTAATGTCGTGATTGATGCATAAATATGGTCAGTCTTATTTTATTGAGATCAACTAGCTAGCTTTCCATATGGTTTAGCAAAAGCAGGGAAAATTTACCAATGTTTAACTTGAAGCAATAGAGTAGAAATTAATTTAAAAAGAATAGACAGAAGGACGTTCCAAACCAAATAAATAATCCCAAATTGTGTTATTCATTACTCGAACAAGACTTATTGTTGAGGAATAAAAAAAAAAAAAAAAGGGATCAAAAGAATGCTCTACTCGTATTACTAAAAAGTAGGGTAAAACAAAAGGAACTAGCTATGGTTGTTGAAGGCCGATAGCGATTACTCAATTCTTAATCAGAAGATCAAGATCTTAGTTCGAGCTTTAGGATTCTTTGGGGTTGTGTGGTTTAACGACAAGTTTTGCAAGAATTAGTTATGCAGGAATTATATAACTCTAGGATTATGTGAATTGTTGAATTACAAATTAATATGCGATGTATAATTTTAATTATTAATTACTTTTTAAAAGAAATAAAACACTTCTTCCTATTATGAGCGTTAGTTTGGTCATTTTAGCATTTTAAATCCATGTGTTACTTAATAACCACATTTCATTCTACACTTTATCCTGCATACAATAATATAAAAATTCTCGCATAATTTATATATGTATTATTTATGAGGAAAACAACAAAGAACAACTAAATTGTTTAGATGTTATATTAATTAATCTTGATTTCTATATGTGGATTTAATTTCTTTAAATCTTAACAAAAAATGGCATAAATTTATGCTGATTTTTATGTAAAGATTATATCCCCTATAACTCAAACAAAATGGTCCCTTAGTAGGAAGTGCTTCCATTTGAACGGACCCTACACAGGATCACGGATTTAAAGTAAATTTCAAGTACAGCCAAAACTCTCTATAACGATGTCATTTGTTTGATTTTTTTTATTGTTTTTTGGTTCTATAATGAAATGTTGTTATAATAAATATAGTATAATATAAGATAATATGAGAAATCACTTTCAAAGAAAACTCAATTGTTATATATAGTGAGTGTTATTATAGAAAACGATCATTATAAAAATGTCTGATTGTACCGATTGTTAAAAAGATCCGGAAAACCATACAAGCTAACGGACGGAGCTAGTGCACAAATACACGTACGACTAGTTTTAAATGGAGAGTGGGGGTCAAAAATTCATCAAACATATATAGAGTATGCAACAAGTGGCTATATTAACCTTTTAATACAATGTCACTTGACCCTTAACTTCAAAACTTGTGTGTTCCCAAGAAAGGAAAATAGGGGTTATTGCTGTGGGCTGCTGTGATTCATCTGTACTTAGACAAGTTTTCCTACTTTAATTTCCATAGGGCGGTTCTCATTTTAGGCTGAGACAAAGAGTAGGGGGGACTGGGGCATAATGCCTTTGAAGGCCTAGTTGTTGACATGCAAAGTGAAAACAAAAGCTATAAATCAATGTTCGGTGTCTGAAATTACGAGTAATTTGAATTTATACTGCGTAAGACCCATTAAAGAGATGACAGCTTCCTATCAATTTTTTTTTTATATTCCTATCCTAACACCTTGATATGTTAAGTCAAGTGCTAGCGCCTAAGGTTTGAACACAGAATCTCAAATTAAGGGTGGAGGAATCATATTCAGCACATCATAACCATTGGTGTTAACCAAACTTATACTGATCTAATAAGGATTTACTAAGTTATACTCCCTCCGTCCCATAATAGGTATCACATTAGCTAAAAACACACATATTAAGAAATCAATAATGCAATATGAAGTTTACTGATTTACCCTTATATACTTTTTCCTCTTGATTAGAGCATGCACATGCAAGTAGTAGTACTTTTGACATTGGAATCCAACAATACCAAGTTACTAGTGGCTTTTTCAATCATCATTGAGATGTTACTTTAATTTGTTAGTTTTTGTCTAAGGGTAGAGTTGGAAAAAACTAGCTAATTTATGTCTTGATTTTCTAAGATGATACTTATTTTGGGACTGAGGGAGTAGTATACACTATTTGTGTTAAAAAAAAAAAAAAAAGGGTTACACAAAGTAGACAATTTTTATATGTGATAACAAGTTAGTCGTTTTCTATTAGGTCATCAATTATGACAAAAGGAAAAAATTTCTATAATTATCTTGATGGTTTGTGCTAGGCTAGAGTCTATCAATTAGCTAAAGGCATGCGTTCATAAAGTTGGATTTGACTTTGGGACAGACAAATTATAGTATTGGTTACGAGTTTAGGTGAATTTTTAAGTTTTTATTTATTAAATGTATATATTTAAGTGTGAATCAAATCAATATTATATAAGTATATAAATTTGATGTTATTATAAAAATTCATAAACTTCAAGTTCTGAATATATCTTTAGAACCGATAATCATTGAATTTGTCCATAACTCACCATCACTTGCTTGAATTATACACATAGTTTAATAATATAAAGATTTAAACTAAAATAATCACTGGTGCAAGAAAAAGTAATGAATGTAGAAACTTGTGAAAATTTCCCATTTTATACAACCAAAAGAACTTATATTATACTAGGGCTTTTGTTAGTTAGCAGGTTTAAAGTGAGTGACAATTGTTGTCGATATAAGTTGAATCACATAAAACTTTAAAATAAAAATAAAAAAATAAAAAAAAACGGAGCAATAGATTTTATATCTCAAATTGCAGCCTTTGAGGAGGATGCCCCCGTCAAACAACATTCAATTGGCTATGATTAGTTAGACAGACACGTGACTAAAATAGACAGACACCAAATCTAAAAGTAGATCTTATATTCATTAAAAGTTCTGTAAAAGATTTGATAAATTTACGGTTGAACTACGTTAGCTATATCCTTTTATTTGGAATATAAATATATCAACATTCAGGGCCTAACATTCTATGTTTCTTCTTTACTGTGCAATTCGTTTCCTTCTTTGTTTACACTCCCCCATTTGCAATATTGACTATTAGGACATACAAAATAAAGAAAGTGGCCCAATAGAGATTTTATTGGTCGAGTAAGAATGTAAAATTTAAGCAGATGGTTTTAAGATATACACACATTTACATGCCTTTTAGGTTCATCACAAGAGGTTCCACACACGTACGGATATTTAGCACCACATTAGTGGCTTGATTTTAGTATGCTATTGTACATTAGGTTCCACATACGTACGTATATTTCAAGTTTGAGTTCTGAAAATGAAAAACTTTAATTTTGATGAGAACGCTTTATGTTTTAATGGGTCTTTAACTGATACTAGTCAAACTTAATCGACCTAGTGGATCTGAATAACGAAAAAATAGAAAAAAGAATTGGGTGAAAGGAAAAGGAAAAACATGAGGGAAATGAAGGCATGGTAGATTCATCGTACTTGAGGCTTAAAAGTGTGTTATTGTGTAAAGTGAATAATACATGAATGTGCAACATGTTTTCAATTTCTTGTCTGCATAATATGTTCTTTATGAAGCAGGCCACAAGGAGAGTTTACTTGTTAGTAATATAAAATAATTCTCTAATGTTTTGTCTCCCATGCATAATCAAATACTTGACTGGACTTTCGGTAAGCTCTACAAATAAATACTTTGTTCATGAATCGTTGCTCCACGCAGAAAACTTTAAACACATTTAAATGTATTAGTTGGCATTTAAGTTTCTTGAACTAGCACTATTACATCGAAAAACTATTACTCGCTTCGTTTTAAATTGTACTATTGCACAGATTGACTCGACATAAAATATATATCAACAAAGACTAACCAATATAATTTCGCATGTGATCACATTCTACTTGAGTATTATTTTGAGTTACTGCTCGATGTTTACTAAATAGAGTTATAACTTGTAATTATCTTTTAAGTGTCCCGATTGTGTAAAATTTATCAAATTGTGTGATGAACCCACTTTTACTTCAAGCTTTCAAACTGTGTGATGAACCCAAGTGGGTTCACTTATTTATTACAACTTACAAGTAAAACGCTTCATTTCTTTTTATTTAAATGTTAATTATGGTTTTTTTGGTTCAAAATTCAAATGAGCATATATATATATATATATATATATATATATATATATATATATATATATATATATATATATATATATAGTAAAGTACGTATATATACATATTAAAAAGAAATATTTACGAAACGTGACGATAGTTTTCTATTTACAAAACATAACATTACAAATCCTATACAAAACATACTTTTTAAAAAAAACATTATTTAACAAAAAAAAAAAAAAAATTATTTTTAAAAATAATTTTTTTCGCTCAAAAATTTATGTATGAAATGTGTATATCTCGCTCAAGGCTTAAAAAGTTCGCTCAAAATTTAGCGTATGAAATGTGTATATCGCGTTCAAGGCTTAAAAAATCCGCTCAAAATTGTGTGTATGAAAATGGTAGGAAATTTTTATCTCGCTCAAGGCTTAAAATTTAGCTCACATTTTCGTGTATAAAGTTCATGTTAGATTTCTGTAAAATTAATACAACTACAACAACATTGTATACAACTTTGGTACAACATTCAAGACTTAAAATAATCGCTCAAATTTTTGTGTATGAAATGTGTATATCTTGCTCAAGGCTTAAAGTTCGCTCAAATTTTGTGTATGAAATGTGTATATCTCGATCAAGGCTTAAAAATTACGATCAAAATTTTATGTATGAGAATGGTATGAAATGTGTATATCTCGCTCAAGACTTAGAATTTCATTCACATTTTTTGTATATAAAGTTCATATTAGGTTTCTGGAAAATTAATACAACTACAACAACATTGTAACAACTTTCATACAATATTCAAAGCTTAAAGTTTTCGCTCACACATACACATTTCATACACAAAAATTTGAGGTAATTTTTTAAGCCTTTGAGCAAACACAAGTTAATTTTTTTTTTATAAACAATTTTTTTAAAAAATAAAAGATATTTTTTTTAAAAAATAATTTTAATTTTAAAAAAAAATGATTTTTTGAAAAGAAAAAAAAATGAAAAATATATGAAAATCCTTCATGTTTCGTAAAATATCGTTATGTTTTGTAAATAAAGAAAATTATCTATATATTTTGTAATAAAGAATCTTAAGTAGGTATAATATGTCATTTTCGTATATATATATATATATATGCAAAATTGCAAATTGTTGCATTTTTTGCTCCAACAAACTTCTCCGGAGATAGTTTTGGACTTGGGCTTGAAAAACTCAAGCCATAATGGGCTTAGTTTTCCATTTTTTCTTTTAGAAAACTTGCATAAATAGCTACCTTTTATTAGCTCCTAACAATATATAGTTACAAGTTTGGTAATTACAAACCGTAGCTACCTTTAATGTCCCATCGGTTGCTTGAAATACAACGAAATACAAAAATCGTGAAACCAAAGTGGAGTAAAAATAGGCTCTATATTTGAAACATTCACTATATTTACAACAAAAAAAGATGAATACATTGAAATACAGAGAAATACAAAAATCGTGAAAACAAGGTGGAGTAAAAATAGGCTCTATATTTGGAACATTCATTATATTTACACCAAAAAAAGATGAATACATTGAAATACAGCGAAATGCAAAAATCGTGAAAACAAAATGGAGTAAAAATAGGCTCAATATTTGAAACATTCACTATATTTACACAAAAAAAAAAAAAAAAGATGAATACATTGAAATACAATGGAATACAAAAATCGTGAAAATAAAGTGAAGTAAAAATAGGCTCTATATTTGGAACATTCACTATAGTTACACAAAAAATAGGCTCTATATTTGGAACATTCACTATATTTGATTATTCAAATACACAATTTATTCTTCGAAATATAGAAATACAAGCGAATACAAAACATACACTCTAAGTATACTAAAAAATAGAGAATACAGTCAAATCCGGTCGGATCTCCGATGAAAATACAAAAAAATACACTCTATGTACACTAAAAAAAATGGAGAATACAGTCAACAGAGGGTGGAGAGGAGAGTCAAACATTCACCGAGAACAGAACAAATGGCCGATGCTTCCCTAACATTGGGTCCAAGCCTTTTAAGAAAAATGAAAAATAAAAGTAAGGGAAATCTCCACAATATGCTCAACTCCTAGATGAAATGGTGTCATATCATCAACTAAAAGGACCTGGATTTTCTTTAGACTTGTTACTCAAAAACCCCGTAAAAGGAATCTGTTTTTCCATGTAATTCGATGATCCTCGCCTTGTTTTTTTGCGATAAACACAACTCTATGACCATGTTTAACTTTATCTTCTTCTAAAGCAACAACATAAAGCATATGGTGTTCAGATACAAGAACTAGAACCTTAAGCTTCTCGAGTTTGGAGATGGAGATGGAGGCATATGGTGTTCAGATTTGAAAAACTAGAACCTTAAGCTTCTCGAGTTTGGAGATGGAGATGGAGATGGAGATGGTAGTAGTGGTGGTGGTGGTGGTGCTAGCGGCATTGGTGGTGAAGGTGGAGGAGGGAGGGAGGGGTAAGTGAGGGGGAGGAGAGGAGAGGCCGAAGATAAAGAAAAAGAGGGAGAGAGGCGGCAGTGAGGGGAAGGAGAGGAGAGGATAGAGAATATTTTTAGGGTTTGGAAAAGATGAAAAATCTTAAATGTATAGTGAGGGAGAATATAGAGAGGTATATTTATTTTGAAAGTTACTGGACCAGTTATGGAATGCAATTTTGAAAAAATAAAGCTATGAAAATTAAATAAAAAATAAAGTAGTTATTATTCATAAATAAGTCTTAGAGGTAGCTATGACAAGTAAATTTTCTTTTTCTTCCTGTTCGTCTCTCGTGATGCATGGCTTTCTTTAACCGGCCCGTTATTTGCTTTCATAAACATAGACATGTTTTTTTCACGGATTGTCCTTCAAAGGCTCCGGTCATTAATTTTTGTCCCTCAAATTGCTGGTCTTTAATTTTGTCCTTCGCTAAAAAAAGTGGCCGAAAATACCTCGAGGTTCTGGGTTCGAACCCTCGCTCAGTAAAAAAAAAAAAAAAAAAAAACTCTTTGCAAGGCAAGACTTCGCGAAAATTCTGTCTTATATGGCAGAATTTGCCGTAAAAGTCTGCCTTAAGGCAGAATTTAGTTATGCCTATAAGGCAGAATTTTAAGGTTAAGGCAAAAGCTTACCTTGCGAAATTTTGCAAGGCAGAATTTTTTTTATTCGGCTGGAATCCTACAAAAATTAGGCCTAATTTTTACCCGAATAGACCTAGTTTTGCTACAAAACTCCGCCTTGCAATTTTTTTTTCGGGAATATTTTAGACGAAGGAAAAAAATTAAAGACCAAAGAATTTGAGGGCAAAAATTAAAGACCACCCCCCGAATAAGGGCAGCCGTGCAAATTGTCCAAACATAATAACATCACCGTTCATGAAAAGAAACATCGCAGATCAAGAAAATAGTCTTTTCAGTTAATATGCACACATAGGGTTAATATTACAAATAATGGTTTGGTTAAAAATCGATCCGTACCAAACCGATTAAATAAATTGACATAAACACCAATCCAAATCGAACTATGAAGTGCATGCATTTGATGTGAAGAGATGATAAATAGGTAGCCCCTTAAATTTGTCAGGATATTTCATTTAGATATTGAAACTAAGTCATGTTTCAACAACTCTATTCCTAATAAAGTGTTCCAATGAAACATTTTCAAAGACAAATTCAAAAAAAAAAAAAAATCGTGTGTTTTCAATTGTCTATTAAACTAAGTCAGCTCATTTAATTATACACATTCGCCTCAATAAGCCGTAAAACCCCGGACATTTTCTACATGAGGTTGATTTGTATATATAATTAAAGGAAGTGAGATATTTTATGTGATTAACTTAACTACCTAATAAATGAATGCAAACACATGAAAAAAAAAATTAAAAAAAAAAATTGAACGGAAAATGTCTAATTAAGACACTTTATTAGAAGTTAAGGTGTTCAGAAACAGGGCTTAATTCGAGTGTCCAAATAGAATATCCTGACACAGATTAGTTTTAACATTTTCTTGAAGTTTCAAGCCAAGGAACCATAGAGAGAGATTTCATTCTTCATATAATTAAATTGGCTGTCATATTTTCTCTTCTTCTGTTTACTTGCATATATACAACGTGAACTCTTTTATGAAATGACCTTCTTTATGAGAACTTGATGATGTTTGATTTAGACTGCAGTACTTTCTTGATTAATACCTATTGTATATGTTTTACGGTCTATCCATGGAGAGATTGACTCCATTATATTTGAGAGAAGTAATAGAGTTCGATCACATGCACTTGAACTCTTTCCTGTAATTTATTTATTCGAGAGAAGAATTAATTATAAGAATAATTTTGTGAGAAGTTCCAATATCTTCAAATCTGTCACCTTAGAAACATGCACTTTAGATTGAACTCTTAATGTGCTTCTACAATCGTTAGACTATAGCTAATCGAAAGAAGATTTGACTTAGGTCAATTGATTTTTAGGAAATAGATGATTATATCGAACGAATTAAATTAACATTTACGTTCAATAACAGGTACTAATTAAGGAGAGAAATATAAAAGAATCATCTCAAAATCAGGAAGTTTTTTGCCTTTTTCCTTTGGTAAAAAAATTAAAATTACTCGACTCTTTGCTTATAATCTTGTGGGATTACACTGAGTATATGTTGTTGTTACAAATGTCACTCTTTTCTTATAACTTTTAATACGTAGATCACCATTAATTCTTATTTTTGGGCTTAAGGAAAACACGTTGTGTACACATATTTTCACTTTAGCCAAAGAGAAAATAACTGATAATAATTCTAGTCCCAGTGGGATCGACACATAAAAAACGAGAAGCCCAGTCGTGGGAGATCTTTCTATACTATTTCTATAACGGAATACGAGCTTATTTTTATTCCTATATTTTGCTCGTCACTCATCTCTTGAACATGTATCTGATGTTCACCATATATAACAACATAAATTTTAAAAAAATGTGTTCCCATAGAAGCTTCTACGTAGTAAGAGAACCAAAAATCCAAGGTTGTAATAACTTGTCTTCCTTCTCATAATACGATAAGAGCTTGTCTCTTAGTATTTGAACGTTAACTGGTAATATTCCTTGCACCTGTTCAATGTAATAAAATAAAATTAGATCAACACACACAGTATAGTATAAGTAACATAGAGATTGATTGTGAAGTTCACAATTTGATAAGCCTGTATTTCTAGACAAACTTAATTATGAGATTATCTCGTTCGATCCTTAGTACATTTGAACCTCAAAAACCTTTGATATGCCTCCTTTTTCAGGATAATTTTACAAATAGTTACTGAACTTTTACTTTATTGCACCAAAGTTACTCAACTATATTTGTCATGAAATTTGAGAAAAAGGAATATGTTAAGTCCCACATCAGCTGTGGGAAGAAGATTGGATTCCTTATATGGTCTTGGACAATCAATTCTCACTTCTTATTATTGTATCAGAGTTATGCTCTTCAAAATTCCTTATTTACCAGCCGTTGGGCCTCATTTTATATTGTTCAGTCTATAAATCTCCTTCTGGAGTCCCACATCTGTTGTGAAAAGGAAGATTGGACTTTTTATATGATCTTGGGCAGTCCTCACTTGTTACGCTAACTTTTAAAGTTGAGTTAGGCCCAAGATTCATTTTTTTATGAGCCTCTTTGCAATTTGTGCTCAACATATGATAAGGAGTCAAAAGAAGTTACAAAAGGAGCTAAACTTATATACACTAACAATATAAATAAGTTAGGAGCTTAAATATATACATCATTGGTGTAAAAGAAAATAACACTACCAAATCACTTAAAGGATATTTACAAATTACAAGTAAGTCTCCTTAAAATATGAAATTTGTAATCTTGAAACTAAGACAGATTACTTGCTACAATAAACAAATGTGACTTGATAGTGTAAGCATCTTTCACAATATATATATATATATATATATATATATAGAACTTAAATTCAATCCAAGAAGATAGATGAAGAAGAGAAAGAGAATCAATTTTATTCATATTAATTACCTGAAAATGCAAATTGTAGAAAACTCTATCTTCCAAAGTTTCAAAAGTAGATGCATTCAGTAATACAAGTCCTTCCTCCTCTAATTCTGATATAGCTTCAGCAAATGAACCTTTATTGTTCTTCAAAATAGATATTTGAATCATAACTTCTCTATCCCCCACTTTATTTGCTGAAATAACTGATAAAGAACTCTGAATTCCTCCTCTTATTGTTTGCTTATTGGGGATACATCTTAATGTGAGATCTTCTTTCTTTTGTGTTAGTCTTTCCACTTCTTTCTTTAACTCTGGTATGTATTTTAGCACTCTTGCTATTGTGGCTGGAATGCTTAATTTTTTCTGTGAAAAGATAGAAAAAAATGGGTTAGTTTGCATGAGCATATAGATACTTGTTAAGAATATGATAAACATACAAAGAATTAAGGAAATAAAGGATGCCAAGTCAAAATGTACCAACTACCAATCGAAACATTCACTATCTTTAATACATGGGATACAAAGTGGGATAAGTAAATGGAGTTTCAGCCATTTTTTGTTTTACAAATTCGGTCTGAAATGGATGATCCGAAAAGTTAGAGCCTGTTTGGATGGGCTTATGCCTATAAGCTGTTTAGCCTTATAAGCCTAAAAAAAATAAGTTGAATTAACTTATTTTTTTTTTTTGGCTTTATAAGTTTCGTTTTAAATTTATGTCGCTTTAGATAAGCTAAGTCAAATGGGCCCAATTATTTTTTTGAGCTATTTTAAGCAAAATGACTTTAAAATGCCACCAAACACTCAAAAAAGCTGAAAACAGCTTATAAGCAACTTATAAGCCAATCCAAACGGGCACTTAATAAATTTAAAAAGTTATAAACTTATTTTATTTTTAAAAAATTCCACATGAATAAAATTTACGTGGTAGTGTGTGTCTCACTTCTGTCAGTTGAGATTGGTTAGCTAAGGATCGAAAAGGCAAGTCCAGACCTCCAGGAGGTAATTAGACTGTGCATTGAATAACATGTGTCAAGTTAAAAGCAATCTCGACAAAATCTGTCAAAAAAATGGATATTCCAATTGTTTCCCTTCCCTTTTTGACTAAAGGCAAACAAGGAGCTATATATGTAATACTACTCTTCCCCTTTTTTTTTTTTTTTTTTTTAACTGGCAGGAGTATAGTGGGATATATGAGATTCTTTGATTTTTAATCTGAGGTCTAATCTCCTAGCGGCGAGCATTGTGCCCCCCTTTAATAAATACTATGAGGCATGTTTGAATTTGGATTAATCCTCTCAGCGGGTTCCGACCATATGGTTATACTTACAAAAAAAAAAAAAAAGATTATTCTTCGGAAAATAATGTCAGTCTCATGCATTTATATCACTTTCTGGAATTTGAGACGTTCACCATTAATTTATTCAAATTTGAACACAAAAAAGAATCAGATGAACGTTAAACAAGAGGGGAAAAAAAAAAGAGAGAAAAGAATTGTACCCTATGATCAGAAGGTGGAAGCAAAGAACGAAGAGAATAATACAAGGAATTAGTTTTTTTTCTCCGATCACGTTCACTTGCATTGTGATTAAGCTTCTTCACTATTGGATTATTCATCTCATCAAAATTCTTAGTTGATTCACTGTGTACCATGCTTGGATTAGATGATGAGTAACGAAGAATAGGAATATTAGTATTTTCTGGAGTTTCTTCTATTGTGTTTGGTTCTTGGTTCATTGTGGGATCTGCCAAACACAAGCCAAAGTTAGAAAACAATGGAGAAGAAATGCCAAACATTATGCTTAAATGTTGCTTATTATTTTCGAACAATTTTGATGTATGATTGTGTTGTGACAATCATATAACGTGTATTTATACTAGGAGTCTTAAGATTTAACTAATACATTTCATACTAATTGTATAGTACTTTTATCACTATCAATATTTTTAATTACTACTTACATGTACTCGTTTCATATGCGGATCCAGGATTTTAAATTTATGAGTTTTTACTGTCAATGGCGGAAGGATTTTCGTCAAGGGTGGCTCATCAACTACTTCTACTGTATATACAAAAACAAAAACAAAAAAAAAAAAAAAAAGGATTAACCTTATATATGTAGCGTGATATTCCGGCTAAAGGGATTCACATGAAACCCCTTGTAACCCTCTACTAGCTTTGCCCTTGCATACAACGGCATCAAGTAAATAGATAGTAATAACAGGATTTACAGTAAAATGTTTACGAATGTTTACTTAATTAATACATAGACTAGGTCTGAGCAAAATTACTGGATTGTAGTTCCGCCCTGACTTATAGAAATAGCATATTAGTAGTCCCTCATTTTAAGAATGGTACGTACGTGGGAGTTGTGACTATCATATAAGTGATTTAATATTTTGAAATTTATTTATATTGTCAAAGTATTGAAGTTAAAGTCTTGATATTTGTAATCAACACAAGGACTTAATTAATATCTTAGCATTATAACAAAATAATTTTTTGTGTTAATTATTTTGAATTATTGAAAATAAATTTCTTGTGAGCTGAAAAAGACTTTTCATCTAATGAAAGGAAAATAATTTATTCTTCAACAATGGAATCAATGTCGGATATACGG
Organism: Lycium ferocissimum; assembly: GCF_029784015.1. Taxonomy (NCBI): domain Eukaryota; kingdom Viridiplantae; phylum Streptophyta; class Magnoliopsida; order Solanales; family Solanaceae; genus Lycium; species Lycium ferocissimum. The sequence continues at coordinate 28,695 of NC_081344.1, forward strand.
ATATCCAGATAGAGTCAACGTCTTGTACGCGATTATAAGTTGATAGGACTAAATTTTCTTCACTAATTTATTTTGCAAAAGAATAAATTAAGTTGGTACTAAATTTTCTTCACTAATTTGCTAAAGAATAAACTATAGCAATTTGCTTTGATTAGCTAACGCGTCAAATACTATTATGGATGAGTTGGAAAAAGAATGCCACGGATCCGGAGCTCTAGGAGAATAATATTCCCACAATCACAAAAATACAAAAAGATAACTATGGATTTTGATGCTAATATGTTGCTAAATATCTTTAGCTAACATGATTTTTCGATAATTCATTATTGATTTTCATCGTTAAATAAAATTAGCGATAATCTTTTATTGTTTAGCAATAAATAAAGTCCATTGGAAATTTTTACAATACAAGGCTTGAATTATGTATGGGAGATTGGATCAATGATCACCTAAAGGAGTGCTAATTTTACCCGGTAGCTAATTTTTACTATATTATTTAAGCACTACAACAACATACCCAATGTAATCCCACAAAGTAGGGTTTGGGGAGGTAGAGTTTATGCAGACCTTACTCCTACCGTGAGATAGAGAGGATGTTTCCGATAGACCATCGGCTCAAAGAAAGGCAAAGTACGACAGTCCGAAAAAATAATAATAATAGAAGTAACGAACCCAAGGCAAAAATGCTAAATAAAGCATGACAAAGCAGTCTAGAAAAAAAAATGTAACTAGCACAAAATTCTATGACAATCGAAGTACAAGACGCCATCCTCATGCACCGATCCACTAAACTCGCAATCCAAGTACTCTGTCTCGGTCCTGCTCAACCTGAACCCTTTAGATTCAAGGATCTGTCTCAAAACCTTCAGCTTAGCATTAACTCCGCTGCGAGTCTCTTCAATCAAAACTATGTCATCTGCAAATAACATAAACCAAGGCACCTCACCTTGAATTTAATTGCCGCGTCAAAACATCCATCACCAGAGCAAATAAAAACGGGCTAAGGACTGACCCCCGGTACAACAACATCACAACTAGGAAGTGCTCTAGTGACCTCCCATTGTCCCTACTCTGATCTTGGCTCCATCATACATGTTCTTGATCGCCCTAGTGTATGCCATAGGTACACCACTAGCCTCGAAGCACCTCCATAAAATCTCCCTTGGAACTTTGTCGCATGCCTTTTCTAGATAAGATTCAATTTTTGAAAATCTTTAACTTCTTGTTAATATTTGCAAGTTTCAAGTAAAACTCCTCTACTTCTTATTCTTCTTTTCCTTCTTCATTTGTGGAGTAAAAACAAAATTAACTTGACCACTTCCTAGCAAACGTTTGCAAATTGTTTAAATACTACAAATATTGAAACGGTCGAAGTTGGGGATACGCAAAATTTACTCTTTCCTTATTTTGTAACTTAATTCTCGTATATAAACATAATTTAATATAAATATCAGGTGTGAATAAATTTTTACCGCGGAAAAAAATACTTAATTATTTTGGGCACCTTGAGGGCGAGTGGTTTGCAGCATCCGGGCACGAGCCTTTTGGGTTTTCCACGTGGAGGCACGTTCCTTTATTTGAATATTCACAATATTAATCAACTTGCTCTAATGGGACACTCAAAATGTTTAGACTATTTTATTTTAAATAATATTCCTAGTGTATCTGTGTCATTAGTTTAATTGGTTGCATAAAGTCTATTCTATTTTAAGTTTACCTACGACCACCAATTTTACAAATTATTTATGCTTACGTGATCTCATTAGTAGTTTTGATGCAGGGAAAATGTCAAATTTGATTATGTACTATTCGAGGTTGTTTAATTTTATACTTTTGTTTCATTCGTACACTTGATGTTAGTAAATTATTTCATATTTGTTTTTATTGTTAATAGAGTTCTAGCATGAATGAGTGAACTCCGCGAGTCCTAATTCTCTAAAAGCAAAAAAAATTTAATTTACCTTTCAACTTTTGGAGCTCGGTTAGGACAAGCAAAAAACTAACCTTTTATTTTACGACGAGATGATATTAGATCAAAGTTTAACGAAGGGCCGTGTCATATTTTTACGTCGAGATAATATTAGATCAAAAATTTAAGTAACGACTATATTACTTAATTTTGAAACGTACATGAGTAAATTTGACACTTTCCTTTAATATACCGTCGCTTTTATGTTGTAAATGTGTCCCTTAGATCACTTTCGACTATTACTTATTTACTTTACTATTATATACAAATATACATTTTAATTAGTTTTATTTGATAACGAATGATAAGTCCTTATTCTTTTCAGCTGACCTACGCCCACTCATATGACTAAATGTTAGAAATAGTGTATATACTAAGTGTTAAAATAATCTTGTTTAATTTGAATATAAAATTTTAATGTTCTCAAGTGATGTCAACGGGCCCCTTAGAGTTTCAAATACTTAAAAATAAGAATTCAGTTTATTAGTTGAATTGATTGATAGCGATAAGTTCCTACTCTTTTCACATCATGATTACCTATCTCCACTCAATATATTACACTATTTATAATTGAAGTTCAGGTAATGTAAATAATCGACAAAAGTTTCTTGAGTTAGCTTAGGATAATCAATTGCAGGAAGTAAGTAAGTCATTAACTAATGATTCTTAATTATTGAGACGATATATTTATATTGAGATTAAACTATACCCCTCAACAATGAGCACTTAACAAGCAAAGACTCAATCTTCATCTCCCCACCCCACATTTAGTATCTATTCAATCATCTTAATAGTCGATAGTGATGGCAATTGCGTAGAGCAAATGGAGATTGTTTTAAGAAGTTGGAAAAAGCTAAGATAGGCATGAATTTAACATGAAAATTACAATTTCCTTATTCTAATTTCTAGCTACTTGATGAAAAGAATATGTAACTTTTCGGACAAATTTAAGGGGAAAATGTGTATTTTTCCTTCCTTGTTTTTTGATGTACTTGTCCTTGTTCATAAAATTTTTATGGAGTATCCTATTTGAACACCATTATTTAAATTTAAAGTTTTGCACGTCTAACCACTTCGAGACAATTTTTAACATGCGGTGTCCGGGCAAAAGCGCCTGAATTTAGCTACATATGACTAAAGTTCAGGTGAAATTGATTGCCTTCAGCCTTATGTGCGTGAAATTCAGAAGAAGAAAAAAATTGAATTCATATGCATGACTAAAGGTTAGGCAAATATGGCTAAAGTACAGCCATATATGTCTGATGTTCAGGCAAAAAATGAATGAACTTCAATCATATTTATCTAGACTTTAGTCATATGATGTCTGAAGTTATTCCAAAGCAGATAGACTTGCAAATTTTTATTCACTGTGAATATAACTTAAATGGTGGTGTCAAAATCAGGTATCTTTGCACTTCGGCCCCCTTCTCAGGTTTTGGGCTGGATTTTCTGGACGATGATCACATATTTGAGTCTCTTGGTTGGGCAATTCGCAGAATTGCCCTTCTTTTGGGATGGTCTTTAAATTTTGCCCCTCATATTTGTGGTCTTTAAGTTTCTTGCTTGACTTGGATACACGAGGTTACGAGTTCGAACCCCTGCTCAGGCACAAAATAAAAAAATAATTCGGCAAGGCTGGGCTAGGGGGAGTGTGTGCCGAATCCGACATACAGTCTTTAAGGAAAAACTAAAGTTATGCCGGAGGGGGCATAACTTTTCCTCAAGGCATAATTTAGTTATGCCTTATGGAGCAGAACTTTTCCTCAAGGAACTATGCCTTATGGGGTGAATTTTTTTTATTTGTTTTTTAATTCCTGAGCGGAGATTGGAACCCAGAACCTCAGGTATCCAAGCGAAGGGCAAAATTTAAAGACCACAAATATGAGGGACAAAATTTAAAGCCACCCCAAAAGAAGGGCAATCCGCGCAAATAAATGCTCTGGGTTTAACTATATAATCCAGTCCATTGGACGTCCATCCTAGTTAAGCAGTCCAAGTTGACTTGTTGAGGCCCAAGCCTTCTTCCATCAGAGTCCATTTCCTAATTTTGATGTTAAAAGCACAGTTGACAAAAATATACATTATAGCCAGAACAGGTTCTTGTATGTACTGGTTATATGTCAAGCTGCTCTTCATACTTACTTTTAGATAAAAAGCTTCTTTTTTTATCTAATATCTAGTTCGGGCCTGATTATCAGAATTTGCGCCGAAAAATTCTATTTTGAAAAATAAAACTTTCCCAGGAAAGCCGATTTCATTAAATAGTAAAGGATTCTAAGCATTTAAGTTGTGGATTCTCAGCATTTACATTTAATTAATACCCTAGTATGACAAAAAAAAGGTAGTGTATCATGATAATCATGTGACTGCTTCATATAGCTCTGAGGACTTCCTATAAATTTGGTTGACCACAATGTTTTTATATAGTACAAAAACTTATCTACTGAGAAACACACATAAAGAAATGGAAAACAAAGTGCTTTTTCTTCTTCTTCTTTTTCTCATATTTTGTTTTGTGAATCAATCATATGGGGATCAAATAGATGATATTTGCAAAAATAATCTTGATCCAAATCTATGTGAAGATTCTCTTAGAAAAGATCCAAAAGGACCTTCTGATGATTTTAAGGGGCTAGCAGGTACAATTCTCAATTTATGCTTAAACAAGGCCAAAGAAAATTTGGATCAAGTCCCAAAATTGGCTCCCCAAAAATGCCAACAAATTTGTGTTCAACAATATAATTTGGCTATCAATACTTATATTCCTAATTCAATTAAAGAATTGGGGTCTGATCAATTTGCACAAGCAACTGCCTCAATTTTGCAATCTGGAGATAGAGCTCTCACTTGTGAAGATTCATGTGGTCAGTCTCAATTGACTCAGAAAAACAATGAATTTGCTCACCTAGTACAAGTGTCTGGTGACGTTATAAAAACTAAACTGTAAAGAATTATGTCAAGTAGACAGTGACATTACTAAGTGACAGAAATTATTACGAATTCAAGATTTAAATTCTATGAATCTCATTTATTTTCAAAATTATGGGTTCAGATCTACTACTTGTTGTAATTCTTAAACATAATTAGTACTCTACGTCAAATCTAATACTTTAGACGCAGCACTGAATTCATATGAATCTAATCATAGAAATAGCAAGATTTTTAACAATAAATAGTAATCAACATGTTTAAATAGAGAAAACATTAGGAGAAAGAAGAATGACTGACAGTGTGGGAGGAGCAAAGTGGAATCATAATAAATGTTTGGTTTTACCCGTAACGCGACCCAATCCGTGATACGACCAAACCGTTTCTTGACGTGTAATTTGCACAAAATAGGATTTTTCGGTGCCATCATTTAAATTTTGACAAAAATGTGGAAAAATATGAACTTTCGGTGTAAGTGAGAGCATAATTCTGGCAAGTCCAGGAGACTTTATAGTGGTCATTAGGATTTCCGGTCAAATCTTGATAATCATCGCGACGTGATGTGTAGATAATTCACCAACACAACATGTTATGATGATCTCCTGGATTTGACCAAAAATTCTAACGGATTGCCAGGATTATTTTAGCATTTATAGCTGAATTATGGCGATTCGTAAGAATATGTGAGAAAAATCTTACAGTCAAACCTCTCTAGAACAACATCGTTGAGTCCGAAATTTTTTGGATGTTACAAAGAATGGTTGTTATACACCTATAACAATATTTGACATTTAACTAATAGTTGGTTGTTATAGGCCAAAGAAAAGCATAAATTCTAATTTTATATATTTTTTATTGTTATAGAAAATTACAAAACTATTTAAATTTTAAATCTCAAAGATATGCATACTTCACTAACTATTCATTAAAGAAAGTTCATACAATTTCAAATAATTCATAGTTGAATATATAAAGTTTTAAGCTCGCACACATTTTAATTTACTTGAAAATTAATTTTTTTTCAAGATTAATGGAAGAAATTATAATTGTAACTTGTTACGTAGATTTCAATCTCTTTGTGGTGATATAACGCTTGAATTGACGAAGTTTTGCGTTCAAACTATCAGCAAACGGGTATCTAATTGCTTTCCCTCGAAGGAAATTTAAGATTTGAACCGTTGAATCTTCTAAGATTTGAACCGTTGAATCTTCTATCCCGGTCCAAATAACAATAGGTTTAGGTTCTCGTTTAGCACTTTCATTGTATCAAATTAAATATTTGGTCAAAACCTCTATACTTATTATTGGTAATCATAGATATTCTATATATTTTTATAAGATGATTGATTATTATATTACTAAGAAAAAAAGGATAGTTGTTAAATGAAGGGTAGTTTTACAAAGAGCGTATTATTGTAAAATTGATTGTTGCTGTTATAGGTAAAATGTTGTTATGGAGAAGTAAAATATAACATAAAAAATCGGTTAAAAAAAATCTTAGCTGTTATAGAGAGGTGTTGTTATAGAGAGGTCTGAATGTATCACCATAACCTGTGGTGTAGAAATTGCAACAACATGTTTTTGTTTCACAAAATTGCTCCTTATTCCAAATCAACTCTAAATGAATCTAAATTTGATATCCAGCCTTCTAATGTATGTCCTAATAATTTTCAATTGTTCTATTCAACTCAAACCTTCAAAAATCAATAGTCCACTTTGTCTTCGTCTATAAACTAGCTCAAAAAAATCATTCATGATATCCTTCAAGTTTTCTCAACTAAAATTAACCTAAAAATAATCACAAATAACCCGTAGTCTTCAAATTTCTATTGTACATGTGAAGAAAATGGAGGAGCAGTAGAAGGAAGAGGAGGAGAAAACCTAGTGAACATCTATATTTTGTACAGTTTTTCCTAACGAGGGTTAAAAGTTAAATTGTAGGTGTCCTTCGAAAGGACACCCTGCTTTAACTCCAGTTTCTAGACCCATAAAAGAAGGCATTTTGGGCTGTGGGCCTAGATAGTGGAAGCCCATTTAATATGTCAATCTAAATTCGTTTTTTTGCGCGGATTGGCCTTCAAAGGCGCTGGTCTTTAATTTTTGTCCCTCAAATTGCTGGTTTTTAAATTTTTTCCCTTCGCTTAAAAGAGTGGCCAAAAATATCCACAGATTCTGAGTTCAAATCCTCGCTCAGTAAAAAAAAAAAAAAAATCGCAAGGCAAGGCTTCGCGAAATTTCTGCCTTAAGGCTCTTGCCTTGCTAAATTCTGAATGGGAGATTTTTTTTTTTTTACACTACTGAGATTCTACAAAAGTTAGGCCTCTTATTGCTACGATATTCTGCCTTGCGATTTTTTTTTATTGAGCCGAATTCGAACCCAGAACTTCGGGGCATTTTAGGTGAATGACAAAAATTAAAGACCAACAATTTGAGGGACAAAAAATTAATCGTGCAAATTGTCCATCTAAATTCCAATGGGCAATTTCTAGAATTGCCCTTCTTTTGGGGTGGTCTTTAAATTTGCCCCTCGTATTTGAAATCTTTAAAATTTGTCCTTCGGCTAAAATCCATGGGTTCCAAGTTCGAACCCACACACAGTCAAAATTTTAAAAAAAATTCGCAAGGCAGAGTTTAAATTTCGCTATGCCCCCACCGGCATACACTTGTGAAGGAATTACCAAAGTTATGCCGGACCCGGCATACTTATGCCTTATGGGTAGACTTGGCATAAGTATGTCGGGTCGCATAAACTTTGATAATTCTTCACAAGTTTATGTCGGGTACGCATAAAAGTTTGCACATTAAAAGCGTCCCTACTGAGGCGTAAACTTGTGAAGGAATTAAAAGTTATCTGAGGACATATGCTTAAGTTCCTTATAGTATGCGGGTCACGCCCATTTGGTAATTCCTTAACAAGTATCTTGATCCGGCCCTCCAAGATACGCGACCCAAACTTGCCTTCAATTTTTTTTTAATTTACGCTCGAACGAGGTTCGAACTCGGAACCTCATGATTTACTGCGTGAACACTCAAAGTTGCAATGCGAAGGGCAAAAATCAAAGACCAAAGAATATGAAGGGCATAATTTAAAGACTACAAATATGAGGGGCAAAATTTAAAGACTACCCCAAAAGAAGGGCAATCCGCGCAAAAAAAAGAATTCCAGTCCAACCCCATCTTGTCGTACGACCTGATAGAATTTTGAATAAAGAAGCCCACCAAAAAAAATAAAAAATAAAAATTGAATAAAGAATGGTTAAAGGAATAGTCAACCATGCCCAACTGTATTAGATACGGAGTTGTAAAAACGTTGAGCATTTGAAAGATGCAACTCCAAGTAATATAACAAATATCAATTGACAAATCAATGCAGCAAAGTTCAGCTGACAATTTTACACTACAAGTTAGAACAGGCCAATGGAGTACCAAGTACAAAATATGGCCCCCTTTATTACTCACGGTTCTAGACTTTTCTGCCCTTTAATTTAAGATTATCCGTACACTGAATTCCACCACGTGACTCAAATTAGTCCATTCTACTCTTTTTATACCTGCATTTTTAATATGGTGGGTTAAGGGCTAGTTCACTTGATGAGCTTCGTACTTTTCGGTTCATATGAACAGTTTAAGTTCATAGCCTCCTTATCAAGAAATTTATATGTAATTATCTAATAAATAACTTAATAACGTTAAAATTTAACGTATTTATACCATTTCAATAAATTCATGACACATATATTCAGAAGCATGATTGTCACTTGTCACTAAACCATAGTGTATTAATATATATTATCACCTTAAATCAGTACTTAATTATGGCAAACTAGTATAGTTTGTTATAAATACATGTTGCAATAAATTTTACCATTGTTTAATACTCATTTTTTACGCTTTTGCAGATAACTTAACAGGGGTTTGGCCATAGATTTCAAATATTTTTCACTTTTTTTGAAATTTATAGGGTTGTGTTTGATTATATTTTTTACAAAGAATTTTTAAAATAATGTTCATGCGTTAATGTACTTAAATATAATTCCAGAAGTGAAAAATGAGTTGGGAAATAAGTTATAAGTTGTTTTTCAAATTTAAGGACCCGTTCAGCCATGAGAACTTTCACCTTTTCGGGAATTTTTTCCCACTTTATTTAAAAATCAGTGTTTGGCATGAAAATTCCAAATACAATTTGAAATTATATTTGGAATTTAGAAAACACCTAAAACCTTGTTTTCACTTTTTTCACTTTTTTCACTTTCAATATATTCGAACAACCAAATATTCTTTGCAAAAACTATAACCAAACACAACTTTAACTTCAAAATTCAAAAAAAATGAAAAGTATTCGATTTTCATGGCTAAACGTCTACTAAATTACAATTATTTCAGAACAAAGTGAATAACTTTTTTTTATCCCCACGTGTTGTTTGTAATTTCTGTAGGTCCCTAGGACCCCTCCTACCACTATCAGTGCCACTCTCAAAGTCTCTCTGCTAAATTTCTTCTTTTCTCCATGTGATTATTCTCAAAAAAGTCATAAACTTTCAGCTCCTCATTCTCTTCCTTGAATCTTCAAATCTTAACATTTCTCTTCAAAAAACTCGACAATCTAAATTACCATACAAAATCTCTTTCCAATCTTGTGTAAAAAAACAGCAGTTTTTTCCATCTTTCTTGTTTCATTAGTGGCTGCACAAAAAAACTCATCTTTATGGTGATGGTGAACTTATATGGATGTGCTCTCAAATCAGGTCCTTTTTATTTTCTCTGTTTCTTTCTTCTGTTATAATTTCGCCTTGGAATGTCTTTTGGTTCTTTTTTTTTATTTTTTAAAAAAAAATGTTCATGATAGTAAATATCCATTAAAATAGTTTATGGAAAATGAAAAATTGGGGAACTTTTTTTTCTTCTTAAGTTTGAAATCATTTTTGTGCTCGTCGATCTTACATAAGATTGATTTAGAAACAGAGGAACTTTTTGAATTAGCTAAAATGAAATATAGAATATGTCCTTAGAACATGAGACATGTTACTTGAATGTCGACATTGTAACCTTAGAGCTCCATTAGTAGTACTTTCTTTATAAGTTTATATGTGATGAATTCTCAATATCTATTGTGAGAAAACTATCAAATTTATTTTCTACTTATATTATTTGAGTATCTATTTTGACAAAACCATCAAACTTGACTTAAACGTTAGATTCGTATGTGCTTTTACAACATGTGTCTCACTTATGTCTGACGTCAGCTACAGTAGATTGTGAACAACTTATTCTCCGATAAAAAACCTACATGAAACTATGGTATCCCCTTGTACCTAATGAAAAGATAGAAGTCTTATGTCTGAACTTCATCAATTTGATTGTTGAAAATCTCCTTTAATTTTTTTTTTTCACCCAATATAGGGAGCTGTTGGAGTGGATGCACAAGAGGAAAATTTTGGGTAAAATTCAAGCTCGTGATAAAAGAGTATGTCTTTGTTGTTGTTTCAAGTTATATTAATTTTGGGGTATATGTTTGAAACATTTTTCTCATTTATTCAAAATCCTCTTTAGTGAATGCCAAGAAATGGTGTTAGTCTTGCACCTCCATCACATTCTTCTTCCTCACGAAAAGAATTATAAATGCATAGAATGGAAACAAGCTTAAAATTTGACGATTATTGGACACAAATTTGTAAAAAATTGTGTAGTGGACTTAGTATTTTTATTGGTGGTGTGTAATTGAAAATATTGGACAATTTATAGTAGCACGAGAATAATACCTCTCCCCAAATTTACCATGGAACTCCTTTTGGTTTGTGCATATCAGGGTGATCTTTTTAATGAGAATGACACCTAAGCTATCATTTGGTCATTGATTTTGAAAGTTGAAACTCGAAAATCGAAAATTTGAATTTTTGAAGTTGTGATTTTGGAACTTGAAGTTGTGTTTGGACATGCATTTTACTTGGAAAAATTTGAAGTTTTGTGAGTGGAAGTCCCAAAAATCCAAATACTAGTCTGGACCAGTTTTTGGAACTTGAAATTTTTTTGAAAACAGATTTTCAAAATCCAATCCAAAATCTATAGGCCAAACAGATATTTGAAGATATATTTTTAAAATCTGATCCAAAATCTATGACAAACGCTAGCTAAATTTTTTGGCTAATGTAGTATGAAATGAGATGCATTTACCATTTATAGATGATGGATGCCACCTAAACTTTTTGGCTAATATATATATATATGAAGTGATATGCATTTACCATTATAGAGAATTGGGCTATGCATATGTGAACACCATTTATAGTACTTGGAGAACTGGACTTTTAACTCTTACCAAAACTCTCCTTCACAATTTATGACGAGCGATTATGAATTGGTCATGAGTTCTGTCAGATGAGCAAAACTTTGCCTTGTTCACAAGTTATGGACAAACGAGTATAACTTTAGTATAAACTATAAAATTTTTACAAGTTTTGACAGATTGACAAAACTCGCATGTGTTATTCAAATGTTCACAAGTTTTGCCAATTGACTCACTATGGAAAGCCTATGGAGCCTGGAGATGCTTTAATTTTTTATGTATCCCCACCCCTTGTCTGTAATGAACAGCAAATTTGTAGAAACTTTAGGATTTGGGAAGCCTAGATTTTCATATCAAACCAAGTTAGCAATATTGTTAACAATAGATACAAGTCCTCCCAAATTCGGCATGTAAACTTGGATAATTTGCACTTTTGTCCCTATTTCGTGTTGGTTTTTAATTTTTACCCCTCAACTCAAACAAGTTTTTCACGGGATATAAGTTTCGCATCATAATATACCACAAGTTATACCCCGTTAGGCGTTAGGCATAAGTTCCAATCTGAAGGACAAAATTGAAGACCAGCCCATTTGAAGGGAAAACCGTGCAATTTCGTTTGGATTTGCATGAATTTCAAACTCTGCCTTAAGCCAAAAAAAAAAAATTACTTGGCTGGAATTTTGCAAACCTCTGCCTTAAGGCCTAACTTTTGCCCAATAGACTTAATTTTGGACAAAAGTTAGGCTTTAAGGCAGAGGCTTGCCAAGCCTCTGCCTTAAGGCTTAACTTTTGCCCGAATAGGCCTAATTTTGCTACAGCCTCTGCCTTGTTTTTTTTTTTTACTGAGCCTGGGTTCGAACCCAAGACCTCGGGGTATTAAGCAAAGGCCAAAAATTAAAGACCACCAATTTGAGGGCCAAAAATTAAAGACCAATGCCTTTAAAGGACAACCGTGCAAATGACCCAGACAATATAATGAAGTTCTGAGGCCCAATAGATTGCAAAAGCCCATTATTATTATGACCAATAACCCTGAGTCAATTCTTTGGTGATCTTAACTGATGAAGACAATAGAATAAAGCATTAGCTCCAAATACAACATTGCCAAATACTTAGAGTTAACGTGCCTAATTTGTGTGAATCGAGATATTTTCCCACTTCTTTTCTTGAAAAAAAGGTGCTATATAAGTGGAAGGAGGATAGTGAGAATCAAACTCACACTTATTCAACGAAACATTAATTCTAACCAGTATTACACAAATAAACAGATTCATGTCTACACATTTAACATTAGAGGAAAGTATTTGCAGCTGATTTATAGTTAATGAGCTACCATCATATCTGATTCTGCTAATATTTTGTTTTCATTTGCTTGAAGAAAAATGGTAGATATAATGATAAATAACCCTTCCCTTTCTCTTTAATTTCAGAGCATCTTTTGTATGTTGGTTTATGAGTAAATTTTGTTAGTTTATTTTTTCAAGTATCTCGTTAAAATTATTAATTAGAATATTATCTCTATTTTTGAACTTTCTTTTGTCATTTGAATTATAATCTTTAAGGGATTGTTTTATCATTTCGTATATGTCCAGGGACTTTGATCTACAAAATGGACAAAACCAGTCAACTCAATCTCTATTTTTGGGTGGATTGCATTTTCTACTCTCATATTTTAGAGTGAGAGACAGCATATCCTCTTTAACTTCTTTGCATAGAGGGAAAGCTCCCTTGGAAAACATATCGACCCCTTTTTTTTTATAAATAGCTATGGTGACCGGGCAGCTTAAACGCATGTCGACTAATTCCACGGCATACTTGCTATCTCCCATCAACACATATACCTAGTAATTTTATCCAGACTTTAAGAATTAAGGGGTTCACTGTTTTGTTGGCAGCGACGACATCGTCTTTCCTCAACGCTCAAAACCTTTTAACGACAATGTCTCTATCAATCCAAGCTCAAATTAAACACCATGTGAAACTGAAATATTGACCGATGAAACAAGAGGGGGTTACTCGAATGATAAGCACCCTCTACCTCCAATCTTAAGTTTGTGGGTTCAAGTCAAAAAGAGAAAAAAAAAAAGAGGAAACTCCTAGGGAGGGGTTATTAAAAAAAAAAAAAAAAAAAAAAAAAGATACTGACCGATTGCGCCAAGTTAAAGTTTCATATCTAGGGAACTCCACACTCCATCACCAATCTGTTTCAGATTATCATAGTGATATCAAAGCTACACATACCTCCTAATGCAAAAACAAACCTAGGTAAACAATATTTAGCTTTTAAATCATTTGGAGCAATATTATGACAGTTAAGGTGGGATGAAAGCGGATGAGGGGCAGCGGTCTTACGAAAATGGTAAATAAGAGCATGTTTGGAAAGCCACCTGGTAATTGGAATTCGTGTAATTACTACCCTAGTAATTACACAGCGTAGTAATTACACAGTATTGTAATTACAACGACTTATTTGTTTGTCATAATGTAATTACAGTGTAATTACAAGCGTGTTGTTTGGTTGCACAAGTGTAATTTCACAGTTAGTTTAATTTAAAAATAAAATTTAATTATACAAAATTTAAAATTAATATTTAAAAAATATGTGCCTTTATAAATGATATTAAATTAGTTATTTAATAATACATTGTTTCTTGAAAATATGTTAATTAATAATCATATATTTGTAACTAATATTGAAAAAAAAAATTGATATATAATTTCAAATTAATAATATTTTAATTTTAATTGATTATAAAAATTAAAAGCATACCTTTTTTGTGAGAACATCATAGGATTGGATGTTTAATATTTATAAATATAATGCCATAACACTATTCAAATGTTTGACAATAATTCTATCAACTGTAAGTGAAAAATAAACAACATGCAATGTAAAATAACAAGTCAATAGTACTAAAGCAAATATTTTTAAAATCGAAAATATAACCTAAAATCAAAATCCGAAAGAATATTTTTAACATCATACTCTTATGTCAAATTCTAACGTTACATAAGTAAGTTTCAATATAACATAAGTAAATACTCCTATAATTCAAAAGAAATGAAAAATATAAGTCAATAACCTCACAACGAAATTCTACTTTAATAACTTCACTTTTTATATGCCAAGTTTGCTAATGACTCATTCTTTCTAATATTAAGATATGTAGTTTCAAAAATTAGAATATTAATACGGTTATGCTAAATGAATAATAAAAAAAAAAACGAGCAATTACATGAAACCACAAGAAGTAAAGGTTGGGAATGAGAAGAAAGGAAATGAAATATAAATTCTATAAAAAGAAAAATATATTTTAAAAAATACAAATAAAGAAAAAAAACGTAAAAATAAAAAAGAAATTCAATAATAGAAATAAAAAAAATAAATTATAAAAGAAAATAAATTAAAATAAAATAAAAAAGAAATTAAATAATAGAAATAAAAATAAATTAAAATAAAATTAAAAAGAAATAAACTAAAAAGTAACCTTGTAATTACAGGGTGTAATTACACCCAATTCTCAGCCCCCCCTTGAGAATTTGAGAGTGTAATTACACCCTCTCAATTACACCCAATTCTCACCTAACTGTGTAATTACCTGGTCAAACAAACAAGCCAAACTATGTAATTATATCCAATTACACCCAATTCCAATTACCTGGGTGGCTTTCCAAACAGGCCCTAAAGGTGAGAGAGATCATTTGAATGAGGTGATTTTTTGTGCATTCCTTATTTGAATATTATCGGGGTAAAGCGGTGGTGGAGTAACTGTAATCTTCAAGTGGTGCTTTTGAGAGTAGAAGGATCAACTGTTACGATGATGATTGATTTAGAGTGATGATGGGTGTTAACTGGAAAAAATAGTATTTGCACAATTATATTTGAAAATGTTCCAGAAAAAATCTGGACCATTTCACATGATTTAAGGGCAAGTTTCACCATTTTTCCTGGTAAAAGAGATCCGTTCGTGAATAAAGATATATTTGGACCAATTTTCTTATGAGCCTGTATATTTAACCCCAACTATATTAGCGGAAGGCAATTTTAGAACATTTTACAAAGTTGAAGGGCAAATTTGAATGTTTCTCCCTTATATATATTTTAATCGTAGTTTGTAGCTCACCTTTGCTAACTAGTTAATTGAGTCCGGAGCCAAAATGGCGTATTTTTGCAGCCATTAGCCCAAAATAGTATGCTTTTTTTTTTTTTTAGACCAAAATGGGTATTTCGTTGGTACACTGTTCCGGTGCCGAATAAATTGTTGCATTTCGCTACACATGTAGCGAAATGCAACAATTTTTTTTTTTTTTGCATTTCGTTGTGCAATTCACGAAATAGGTTTTTTTTTTTTTTTTTTTTTTTGGGCAATTCGTGAAAGAAACTGTGTGCGCATGCAATTTTTTAGTGAATTGCATTTCGTTGTGCAATTCACGAAATATGCTCTTTTTTTTTTTTTGCAATTCATGAAACTAATGAAAAAAATTGTTTTTTTTTTTTTGCATTTCGTGAATTGGTCAACGAAATAGACTTTTTTTTTTTTTTTTTTTTGCATTTCGTGAATTGATAAACGAAATAGGCTTTTTTTTTTTTTTTGCATTTTGTGAATCAGTGAAAGAAATAGTTTTTTTTAATTTTATTTCGTTCATCTAAAAACGAAATTGGAATATATATATATATATATTTGTATTTCGTTGATATACCAACGAAATAGGAAATTATAATTTTTTTTTTTGCATTTCGTGTATTAAAAAATGAAATAGGATAAAAAAATTATTTCGTTCATATAAAAACGAAATATATATATATATATATATATATATTTGCATTTCGGTTATATTCCAACGAAATAGGAAATTATATTTTTTTTTTTTTTTGCATTTCGTTTATATTCCAATGAAATAGGATAAACATTTTATTTTATTTTTGTATTTCGTTTATATAAAAACGAAATAGGAAAATAATTGGAATATTTTTTTTTTTATATATTTCATTCATATATCAATGAAATAGGATAATTTCCTATTTCGTTGGAATATAACCGAAATATATATATATATATATATATATATATATATATATATATATATATATATATATATATATTTTGTATTTATTTATATAAATAACATACCTATTTGCATGTACAAGAAAAAATATCAACTCCTAATTACACCAATTAAAATCACAAAATTAAAAAATAATATATTTTTTTCCTTTTTTTTTTTAAATCCACTTTTTCGTGTTTTTTTTTTTTAAGTTTCCTAAAATAAAATTATGAAAATATAATTTTTTTAACTTTATAAAAAGTTATGATAATTTATAAAGTGGATTTTTTAAAACAAGCTTGTTTAAATTTTTTTTTTCTAAAATAAAGTTATGTTTTGATTAAAAAATAACACGTTTGTTTTGTTTGGAAACTTTAGATTTAAGTGTTTTATTTTTTAATCAAAACATAACTTTATTTTGAATATAAATCTAATTCAATTAGATAAAAACATAGTTAAAAAATATAGGAGAAAGAGTAGTTGTAAAATGGTGAAAGAGTAGTTGTAAATTGGTGAAACTTTAAACAGTCATAACTTTGCGCTCGGATATCCGATTTATGCAAAAAAAATAATTTGATTTTGCATATTTTTCCGAGATCTAGCAGCGCAAACCGCCGTAAGGCCAGGCCGATTTTCTAGAAAACCTCTTTTTTCCCTTCCAATTTTAATTTTCCCCCAAATTGGCGGGAAATTTTCAGTTTTCTTTACTTATAATATGATGATGCGCAATAGACTTCAACATAAAAAATTTGGAGTAACGTAGTTGTGAATGTCAATTTCACTTATGTGGTTTCAATTTTTGAAAATAAAGCTGACTAATTTTCTCGACATATAGGATAAAACTAATTTTTTTTATCCTATTTCGTTTTTTAATACACGAAATGCTATTTATTTATTTATTTATTTTATCCTATTTCATTGATCTACCAATGAAATGCAAAATATATATATATATATTTTCCAATTTCGTTTTTAGATGAACGAAATAATAATAAAAAAAAAAAAACTACTTCGAAAACACTATTTCATTCATTGATTCACAAAAAAAAAAAAACAGTTTCTTTCATTAATTTCACGAAATGCAAAAAAAAAAAAAGAGAGCCTATTTTGTTTATCAATTCACGAAATGCAAAAAAAAAAAAAAAAAAAAAATTCATTAGTTTCACGAATTGCAAAAAAAAAAAAGAAAAAAAGAGCATATTTCGTGAATTGCACAACGAAATGCAATTCACTAAAAAATGAGGTCAATTGCATGCACACACAGTTTCTTTCACGAATTGCAAAAAAAAAAATCTATTTCGTGAATTGCACAACGAAATGCAAAAAATAAAAATAAAAAAATAATTTGTTGCATTTCGCTACATGTGTAGCGAAATGCAACAATTTATTCGGCACCGGAACAGTGTGTGTGTGGGTATTTCGTTGGTTATCCAACGAAATACCCATTTTGGTCTAAAAAAAAAAAAGCATACTATTTTGGGCTAATGGCTGCAAAAATACGCCATTTTGGCTCCGAACTTCTAGTTAATTAGCCCACACGATTTGTCCATTATGTAGAGGAATCTAATAATCTATGTCCTAACAACTGGATTTAGTTGGTTAACGCCTCAAGAAAATAAAATAATGTGGCATTTTGCTTGATTTGATATTGGATAATCTCAAAAGAGATCCCCTCAAGCAAGTTGTACTAGTTTATTATCACTTGTGCTTCGTGCAATGTATCTTAACAATGAATAGTTTATCATATTTTTAACTACATTACTTGTTGCTACTTCCCATCAAGCAATAAGTTAAATATTCTGCCAAAAGAAATAATTATAATCCGTAACCTGTTTCGGCCGAACACACACTAATGTGACTTCGATTAGGTTTTGTTGCTAATATATCAAGCCTTTATTACTAGACCAAAACATAATTAACGTCGGACAAATTTCATTGCTAAACAAAAAATAGCAATGAATTAGCACAGATATGATAGCAATATATAAAAACACTTAAATTTACTAAATATTACCAATATTTCTCTTGTGAAAAAAATGCTAATATAACAAAATCTCATGAAATTCTTGTCTTCTCTCGTTTACCATAATTAACTGGAAAATCGAGAAAATAATATATATTACTTAATGTCTTAATTATATACCGTAAATTTGATAAGTATTTTAACCTTGTATATCGAATACATGCATGTTGTACACTAATTGATTTAGTGCATCAATCGTTCAAATAAGTATTTTTCCCTTCTCCTAGAATTGCATGCCCGTGATTCATGATTTTCATTGAAACCTACTTTTAGCTAGTACACACACATGCACACTGTATATACACATATATACAAATAATTCTCCAAGTATTTTAATGGTACATGATCTGCAAATAAGATCTCAAAGTACAGTTCTATCACTTTAAAATTAAAAGTAATAGTTTGTAGTGGAGGGTTCAGTGTACCAAATTAGTTTAATCATATAGTAATTAATTCCACCAGCTCATTACTACTATTAAATTCTAGCTTTTGTTTTTATTTTCTTCTGTGAAATGGAGAATTTTTATTTATTTTGTCAAGCATGGCTTCGGGTTGACAAGTTTTCTATGTATGTATTGTTTTTTCAATTGGCAGAAAATTGCATAGTTGGATTTGTCTACTCTTGAACTACTTAATTAAAGAGATAGGACATGTTAATTAATTAATCAGAAATAATTTGTTTAGTTAAGCTAGCACTTCTTGCCACTACAAAATGAGTGAGTTTATCACGTCCTTCTATATATATACTGACCAACCTTATATTACGACATGTTATTAATTAATTAAAAGAAGAAGAGATTAGGCGTATCAATAATGTCAATTAGTTGACATTGAACACCCTATATCATCCATAAGTCAAATATTATAAAATCATTATTTAATTAGCTATGCTTATATGGTAGGCGAATAAAATCTAATTTTGCTTAACGCTTTCGATTAGTTCACCAAAGAAAAATGCTTAATGGCTTGGCACCGTGGAGATTTTCAGATTAAAATAAGAGCTGACTTTATTCGAAGGGGAACTTATTATTGACTTTGATTTTTTTTTTTTTTTTTAAAACTTCTAATAGGTTTTCAATTCAAAGCCCAAATTGATGACTAGTTCGTTAAATTGATTGAAATTTGAAGCCAAGTAAATAAATCCAAACTGTAAATATCTTAAACAGTGTATATATAAAGAATACAAGTAGGACTAAATTTTGTTATAATATAGTCTGTTCATTGCTTTTTGGTACATATAATATAGTCTGTTCATGCTCACAAGTAAATGTATGTCATAGTCTTAGCGCTTTACTCTTCATTTAGCGCTTAACCTGTCTTAATTTCTTGAAAATGAATATAAAGTAGAAACTCAGCTGTTAAAGGAAAAGAAATAGCAATAATTAACAAAACGCAATTTTTTTTTATTTTTTTTTAAAATTGAAACTCCATCTATTTTACGCCAAATCAATAAAATCCGTTTGAGGGAGAGACTCACGTTAGAGCAATAGCTTACCAAGACGATGATCAGCAGTATTGGTTTGGAAGAATGACCAGCCATATTTGGACTGGGACACGATTGGGATCCTGCCGGCGGCAAAACTGAGGATCTTTCGCAATATAGGCAAAAATCTGACAAAGCAATGCCACATGGAGGTAGAGAGCCCACAAGTCGTGGATTTCTTTTCCCAAAAAAGAAGCAACAACAGTATCTGGGAAATAAGCATCGGTTAATTCTGTGTCAACAGTCGGTGTAATATATAGGATAGCGTTGTATGGAATGATTGGGTGTAAATAATATGTAGTGGCTTTTTTAAGTCCCCCATCCAATCCATGCAAGACATGTACACGTGAATACGTATGTGACTTATATGTAAACATTTTTACCACTCAATTATAATATTATGAATTACTTACTATGATTACTGTATAATTTTTTAAGATTAAATTGCTTAATCTAATTCTAGTGTAAACAATGCAAGGAAATACACTTTTCCTGAGTAATAATTAATGCTGTACAAAGTATTTACTCTGCAATAAACCAAGTTAGGGAAGTAAAAGGTAAACAACTCCTATAGTGCATGCATAGTTGGATAGTACTAATAGCGAGATATTGGTAATAATTAGCACTATAGAAAATAGAATTTCAACTCCTAATAGGCAAAGTGAAGAAGGAGGTCCACGCATTTGACTTTAGGGACCCAAGATATTCGAATTCCAAAATGGGACCAATGAAAAGAAAACTGAAAATTGAAGGAACACATTCTGTATCAATCCAGAAGGGGACCAAATTAAAAAGCCAACAAATAAATTCAGCAGTGACAAATCTATGTGATGATTAGATATGCAGCACTTAATTATATTTTTACAAGAAGATATAAACATATTAATAAAGAAAAATGAGTAACAAGATACAAAATAATTGTATTATTAACAAATATGCTGAGTCAGAGTATCGTATATATATGATATTATCGTCCTGTTGACACTTGGATTACTCACAAGATCAATATCACGCTTCAATTATAATTAAAATATTAGTTTTAAAGTGTCGACTTAACGTTAAAAATATTTCATGCAAATGTGATTACTGATTAGCAGTCCTTATATTTCATTTTACGTGGTACTTTTTCCTTATTGATTAGTTCGTTTAAGAAATGTCCCTTTTCTAACTTTAACTTATAATTTATCCTTTAAGTCTATGAGTTCTAAATTCTAGGATAGCCACTTCTAGTGTTATAATGAGTTCTAAATATAATTTTTGTACATATTTAATAATTTTTTAAATATAACTACGAGATTTGGACAAAAGTTACTGAATTCAACTAAACTCATTCGAAGGTTGGCTTTCAGCTCCGCCCCGATTGATCATATTTTTATGATCGCAAAAATATCATAACAAACTTAAGATCATAAGTTCTATTTTTTTTTCTTTTAAACTTTATTTCGAGCCAAATATTGCTACAAGAATGGAAATGAATGGAGTAATATATAGAATGGACAAAAAGACAGTAAATCGGATATTGTGGATCCATAAAAGATGAGAATATCCTTAAAACATAGGTGGGGTCAAAGTGATGATGAAAAATAAGATGAGAATACATGCATGGTTCCTCAAAAAGTAGACACAATCTGCCCGAATCGAAACTATTGTAAAACTGATTATACTCTTCCTTGTCCTGTAAAGATAGAGGATTACTGACCTAGACAGGTTCATCCCTTCTATTTTTCTTTAATCATACTGCTCCTATATGATATTCGAAAGTTATTTGTCTGATTAATTCGAATCGCATTGAGTAGATAATGTAATACGTTCTCTAACAAGGAGCTGTTTTTCATTTTTAGAATTTAAATTCGAGATATTTGATTAAGAATGAAGAGTTTCTAATCATCACATACGATACTCGTTGGAGACGATAGACAGGGTGGATCTGTAATGTAATATGTGTATATATTCATGTGAATTCAGTAACTTTTACTCAATTATATATATATATATATATATATATATATATATATATATATATATATATATATATATATATGTGTGTGTGTGTGTGTGTGAGAGAGAGAGAGAGAGAGAGAGAGAGAGAGAGCATAAATCTAATTATTATTGTATATTAAATTGAGGTCATTATAGAAATTTATAAATTTTAAATCTTGAATTCCCCTTTGATCATAGGTATCTACCCTTCCCCACTCTCGCTCCATCTACACTCCTTGATGACGACAAACAAGGATGGATCTATAATGTAATATGCGGTTTTATGTGAATCCGATAGCTTTTACACAAATCCTATATATATGTATTAAGAAATTCACTAAGTATCTATAAAAACAGTGCACCTAGTTAATTATTATTATCTATTAAGTTGAAATATCTATAAAAATTTATAAACTTCAAATTTGGAATTAAATTCGCCTTTCACATCCCTTCCCCATTCTCCATCCAGCCATGCACCAATCTAAAGGAAAGAACTTACCTATAATATTAGCAATTAATTTCATATCTTTATACTGCATGTATGTTTCTTCTTTTATGTTTTGGAAAAGGACTTGTTATTCTCCATGTACCCTAGCTGTTGTTTTGCTTGTCTATTTATGGTCTTCTTTTTCTTTTCTTTTCTTTTCTTTTTTCCCCTTTGGCTTTGTGAAAGAAGAATATTTTTTATCATAATGCAAAGTAGTTCTATGAGTCTTGGGTGTGGTCCTTAATTTGATCACAATCTTCTTGAAACTTAACTATCCTTCTTGTCTGAATCTTTGATGTTGCTGTCATGCTCATGCATATACCTTTGCGACGAAGGTAAATGAGAGCTTATTACAATTGCTCAATTGCATAATTTACTACTCTTTATGCGATGTATTAAGAATGAAAGTAAAGATTTTTTAAAGTTGTGGTCTTAAATCTGTCATAATATTTATCGAGTCATTATAAAACTTTTAAAACATGACATAACATGTGATGGTTAACTAAAAAGCTTCTCATTATAGATAAGTTAATTGTTTCAAAAAATTAAGTGTGTCATTCTTTTTGGAATGTAAGATGATGCTTGTCTAAGTCTTGCATATATAATCTTATTATTCCTTCCGTTCACTTTTATCATTAATTTTGACTTTTCATTGCCATTAAAAACAATGATTAAGATAAGTATTTTACCACAATACCCCTATTAAATGGTGTATAATTGTATTGGAGTTGGAAAAATGATTTGAAATGAGTAATAAATCCTAAGGGTAAAACAAGAATTTTTTTTGTCTTACCTTGATATGTGAAAATTGACAACTAAAAATGAAAATCTATAAAGGGAATAGTGGACAAGTAAAAGTCAATGGAGTGAGTACTCCATAATCATGATTAAATGCTAAATATTCTCACTTTAATTTATGATTCTCATAATTAAATTGTCTGGTTAGATATGTAACCTTAGGGTGCAAATAAATATTTTGCTACCAGCCCCACATGAAACAATTTTTTGGGTAATCTTAGCAGTGTGGATTTAAGTGTAACAGGTTTGTAGCAGTTTTTTTTTTTTTTTTTCATTCTGTTATAATTGTTATACTAACTCCTAATTTTTTTGATAGCGGAGCTCTTTCAATTGCTATATCAAAATGTTATTATATATAATATGGAGAACATATAATATAACATTAACACTATAGCAAGTTCTAAACGTGATTGGGATAGTGAAATATTATTTTAGAGATAAATGTTATATAAAGGTCTGACTGCAAATGTTATATAAGGTGTTTAGCTCTAATCACAAGAGAAGTACGAGGAGAAGTACCGATTAATTGTTTCATGCATGGCTCTCGTTGAAATATTTGATTTTTAGTCCTTTTTTTTATTTTTTTTTATTTACAGTTTTCTTAATAATATGGTTCTCCTTATTTAACAGAATCTTTTGTGGGGTCCTATTTATGTTTTTTGTTTCTTGTTCTTTCCTTTCTTGAAAATCCTCTTGCACGAGCATATTCTTTTCTCTGTAAAGGTCAACAAAATTGTCCTCATTTTCTCTATCCAATTACTACAAGTTGAACAAACAAAGTGAAAATGGAGCTATGGATTCACACACGTCTCCATAACCTATTGGCTTTGCTTTATTATCTCATTTTTAGAAAGTCAAATTATTTTGGATTGAAAAAGAAAACATTTTATTAAAAACATTTGAAAAAGAAAACATTTTATTAAAAACATAATAACTACTTATGTCTCAATTCTGAACAAGTCGAAATTAATTAGATTAATTTTCGTCGTGTATATCTATTAAACTAAACTCGTCTAAATTCAATATTTTTAACAGATAGTTTCTCTAGCAATGCATGTCTCTAACAAGCTAAGCCAGAAAGACTTTTAGCAAACATTTGAACTAAAGTAAACATACTAATATGACTAAAATCAATCCAAATATGAACTACTTTCTTTCGTTACATGTTATTTTCGCTGAGTATATGATTTAGTTAAAATCTAATTATGTGGTTTAGAAAAAATTAATGTTTGTTCTGTTTATATACTCCATAGTTTTAGCTTAATATTGAAATTGTAATTAACTGCACTTCACTCGATGGATATCAAGAGTAAAAATTTGCAAAATTGGGAAAAAAAATAGATATATACAGTAATCCAAGGGGTTACTTATCTCTTTTTTCCTCCATCCGGTGGCTATTATATTGTCAAACGTAAAATAAAGAAGCAAATTATATAGTAAAGATTTTTTATGTGTATGGGGAGAAACTTCCGAACGAATTCAAAGATGAAGATGGGCATGATAACGTGAAGAATAATAAAATAACGTATAGTAATTTTATTCTGTTTAAGTCAAATTGTTGGAAGATTCCATGATCATGTGCCTGCAGTCATTCCATCTCATTACAACAAATACCGACTTCTTTCATAATGGTTCTCAATGATACTATTTATGTATTTTTAATCTGTTTAAAAAAAAGAAAGAAAGAATTTTAAATATGTTTTTGAACTTTGTAAAATGGCTAAAATATGTTAACCATTAATAGTTGCGGTTGAATATACTTTTAATGTTACAAGATTTATCCACATATGCTATTAACTAATGGCGGAAGTTTTCAGACATTTTTTACAAGGAAAGATGATCATTTTTTTTTAACTATGTGAAATTATCCAAATTTGCTATTAAACTTTGTGAAATTTGAACTCGCGAATTGTGTGGGCAACCTGAATTTGAAATTTATTTTGAATTTTGACCCTGTGAATCTCAAGATAAATAATGATGCTATATCTTAATAACTTTGATTAAAGCTCTATATTCACGTTACAAAAATCACTTAATATATAAGAAACCTGAAAGAGAAAATTACAAATCCACTCAAAATAAAAGCTAGAATTTATTTTTTCTAAAATATTCATAAATTCAAAATTCTAAACACAATTTTATGGTTAAGTAGATGCATGAATAGAGATGGAGGAGCACACACATGGGAAGCAAATCTCGAAAGAAATTGCCATGTCTCAAAGATATGGTAAGTCCACATAATTAATTTCACACCAGGAAAAGGGCACCATTGCTTACATCACCTGTATCTCTTTGTGGATTTTGTTGGGAAATTCAACCCCCACTTATCTTTTTAATTTCCAATCCCCAATTTTTTTGATTTAGTTCGGTAAGTCGGACGGTATAAATTTAGCATTTTTCCAATTAATGTGCAACTTCACAATTATATCCTTTATGGAAATGGCAAACCGATTCGGGAATTTCGACACATTCAATTAGTTCGGACTTGTTTAGTATTGAATTGGAATCAAGACAAAAAAAGTTCTCTCTTCCCCCCTGTATCTCTTCCCACGAGTGAATCGAAAGTTGGATCTACATTGATTTCTATCCTCCCGTGGGCCCCCACAACCCTTGGATGATCCACATCTCGGGGGTCGAGGCGCGGACATTGAACTATCCACCCACCCCCAAAACACACGACGCAATTAACGCCCCACTTGTCTTTTTAATTTCCAATCCCCAATTTTTTTTTTTGATTTACAAAAAAAGGGGTCCTATCAAATACATGCTTCCATCTTCAAGTTTAACTACGTAGGGATATATTTGATTAATCAAACCAAAATACCCAACAAGCATTTAAGATACTACTTTGACTTATATATTACATTAGTAATAGTAAGAGGAAATATATATATATATATTTTTTTTTTTCAAATACTTCGAAAAAATTATTGCTTTTAAATCATTATTAACGATGACTTTTTTATGACATAAGTATCGTAAGTAAATTGCTCCCGGTTGTTCAATCATTGATAACGAGTCATTCTTCGATAAATGATCACTATGAGTCGGAGTTTTCTTAAGGTGAGACAAAAAATTCTCTTTCTTCAATTAATCATTAGATCTCTTTACTTGTATGTTAGATGTCTCATATTTATGTTTGGTTATAAAATCATATTGATTTGACCCCTAAAGATGTGACCCAATATTTAAGATACTACTTTGACTTATATATTACATTAGTAATAGTAAGAGGAAATATATATATTTACATTAGAATATATACATTAATATATATATCAAATCATTTCATGTTAATGTATTTGAGCGGCCGTGGAGTTTAAGTGAGACAAAAAATTAAAATTAATATTCATAAGTATGTTACTCATATTTATGTGGTTATAAAATCATGTCACTAAAGACGTGACCCAATATTAATGAAATGGATGAAAAATCATGAAGTTTTAAGTTCAAATCCTTATAAGCGAAAATACTAGTAGATTATTTGTTCCAATTCATCAAAGCTTTGATAGATAGAATTATCTGATACTGTGCTGGTAGGAAATAGCAAGTATCGGTAGATTTAGTAGAGGTGCATGAAGCTGGCCTGACCACCACGCTTATAAAATAATCATGTCGCTTAGGATAAAATTAAAAAATTAAAATCAATTTATTTCTGAATATAGAAAGATATCATTTTTTTTTTAAAACAAACTAAAAAGAAGAGTGTCATGCCAATTGGAACAAGAAATAGTCAAAGATTTAGTTTGTTAAAGAAATATCACATCAAAATTTTAAAGTAGATCTAACATATTCTTGAAAATATGAAAGTTATATTAAAAACTGAAATGGTGCCAAAATTTGGAATATCTAAAATACATAGGAGTATAGCATAAATTGAGACTATATATATCTCTCTAATTTTTCTTTTGGTCTTCTTATATACATGCAAAAACCCCGACCTCCAAGAATCATCATCATCATTATCAAGCAATATAATAAAAGCCAGCCAACCCCATGTTCTAGATTTGTAATCTTTTTGGTAATCCAAATTCCCTTTTTATATATTTCCACTTTCTATTATTTCATTGGCCTTTCCTATTGCTTGCCTTGTAACTCCAAAAACCAGCTTGGAAAATATTTGGAGAGATATTCTGGTCAGATCTTCCTTTGTTGGAATTTATTTCTTGCAAACTCAACAAGAACCCCCCCAAAAAAAAACAACAACTACATTTTCCATCTTTTTTTCCCCATTGTTCTCTCTTTTTTTGTTGTGAAAATAAGTTTGAGAAAATGGGAATGGCAGCTGCAGATCTACAGTTTCATGTTCTAGCTGTTGATGATAGTTTAATAGATAGAAAACTCATTGAAAGACTCTTTAAAATCTCTTCTTGCCAAGGTAACTTCTTGATTCAACTCATTCAATAACTTTTGTTTAAATCCTGTATTTATATTAAAAAGTTAATTAGTAATAGATATGTATAAATATTTAAGAGTGAACCCAATAACTAAGACGAGCTATGAATTCGGTGGCAAGTTCTAAACCTGTAAATTTCAAATTTTGGCTCCGCTTCTGGCTATTTATTTTATGTTGGTATTGACTTATTTTCTTTGTGGGCATTTTGCATTTGTTATAATGACAGTTACAACTGTGGATTCTGGAAGTAAAGCTTTGGAGTTTCTTGGTTTACAAGAAGAACATGATGACCAAAATAACCCAAATCAGCCTTGTGTTTCTCCTAGCAACCAACAGGTAATTTACTAAATTTTAATGATTTTTCTTGGACTTTACCACTGACTTCCAAGAAAATTTGAACACAAAAATTAATTCTTGTTTACTGGGAATTAATTGCAGGAAGTGGAAGTTAATCTTATTATTACAGATTATTGTATGCCTGGGATGACAGGCTATGATTTGCTAAAGAAAATTAAGGTGTGTTTCTTTTTTGCCGTTTTGTTTTGGTTCTACTTTTCTCTATTTTCTGTTTGCTGCCATATTCCCCTTTTACTTTCATTTCCAAATTCTGTCATTTTCCTTTCTTGGAAAATACTCTGAGAACAAAATTTTCCTCATCAAGTTGCTTGTGTCATTTTAAAAGATTTCATTTTTTTTTTATTTTTTTTTTGGCTTTTTTCTTACAGGGTTTCTCCCACTTGGGCTTGGGGTCCTTTTCTCACCTTTCAATTTTTAGATCATTTGAGAATCTAATTAATAGAAATATTGCATACCTAAATACTACACAAATAGATATTGAAAGGGACATGTGCCCTATGTTTTTTAGCTATGTTGCTCAAATTCTCCAAAAATGTTGTCACACTCCTATCTGATTTTCTCAATATGCACCATTTTTGGAGGATCTGTCACAGTCGATATTTTTATAGAGTCTGAGTTTCAGTTTTTTGGGAACCTATTGGAACTTCATTTAGTTCTTCAATTTTTGCATTCAATTTACTTACTTTTTATCTTACTTTTGAACAGGAATCTTCATCGCTAAGAAATATACCTGTAGTCATTATGTCATCTGAAAATGTTCCTTCAAGAATCAGTAGGTAAGAACAAACAGTTAATCTCTTTGTGAATTTATACAAATGAATCAATTTTATTTTCTTCCTCTATGGGATGTGAACTAATTCAATTGTGTGTATTGATTTTACAGATGCTTAGAAGAAGGGGCAGAAGAATTTTTCTTGAAGCCAGTGAGATTATCAGATGTTAATAAACTTAAACCCCATATGATGAAAACCAAATGTAAAAGTCAGTTACAAGAACCTGAGAAATTGGTCACAGAAGAAAAACAAGAATCAATAGAAATTGCACATGTTGTTCCATCACAACCACAAAAAGAATCAGACACAACACAACAACAACAACAGCAGCAATTACAAGCCAATAGTAATAATAACAAGAGAAAGGCCATGGAAGAAAATCTATCACCAGACAGAACAAGATCAAGATTCAGTAGCCTCACAACAGTCTAATCTCTGTTGCAAATATGTAAACTTTTTCTTTTTTCCCCTGATTTGGAAGTTACTTCAGATAACCCCCTTTTATTTCCCTTTTTCAACTTTTGTTTAGTTAACAGAGTTAGGATAATGTAGAGAAGAGAGAGAGAGAGAGAGAGAGAAAAATCATCCATCCTTATAAGATGATGTGATGTCCATGACGGAGGACAAGTCAATGAGTGCGGAAGGCTGACATGCTTCTAGATTTGAAAGCTTCTGAAGAAGGGGTGTACGTGATATTTTAGGTGAATCTCACAAAGGAACGAGGGAGTAAATTCTAGAAGACATAACAAAAGTTTATATGGCACGCGCGTTTTTGATCGATGATACCGTAGCTCAAGGGGCAAATATGTGAGGTTTATTGAGCCAAAGCGGATAATATGTGCCATAAACTTAGGCTGTGACAACTTCTGTGAACATTTTACATGGGATAAAACTTTCATCCAGTTTTGGTTTGCTAATCTAATAGGGGAAGAGTTTGCCAATGTAGTTAGAAATGTGCTGAAATTTACTTCATGTAAATAGACAAGCATTTAACATAGAAGTAGCCTGATGTTCTCTTTCTGCTTTCTCAATTTTTTTGAGCCTGTTGCTAATTTTTATTGGGTCTACTTAGGTTATTGGTTTGTTAGATCCTGTGTTACAAACTCAAAGGATAATGGTTTGCTCCTTTTTTTGTTTTTTTCCCACTTTATATGCATGGTTCAAATTCGTAACATGCGACAAATCCATACATCACAAGTTAGTGCTCTTATCCACCACTAAATCAAACCACTGGGTGCTAAATATTGTGGTCTTTTAGTTTCCTTTTTTTTATGCTGCATTGAGAATCTTCAAACAAATTAGAAGTGCCTATAATAGTGTACGATTATTCCTATTTGTGACTGACAACTGCTTGCAAGAGGTGACAATTGGCAGTGTTCCAAACTCTTTAATGCTATCAAATATGCCTTCTTATCCAAATACATGTATAAATATGCTTTTTGGATGCTGAAGTACGTTTTTTAGGAATTGCCATTTAAAAACTAAAAAATTACTCATCGTTATAGTTGAATATGAAAGACATCTATTGTTCGAAAGGAAAATATTTATTTTCTTACCCTTTTCCTTTTAAGTGCTTAAATTAGGATAAGACAAAAATGAAGCTACATAGTTCCTTAGTTTTCAAGAATTCATGATAATTTTGATGAAAACAAGATTGACTTTTATTATTTGACGCCTTTGTTTACTTTTGTCAAAAGTTATTTTTGCGAATCTTCTCTTGAATGGAAGATTTGGGTAAGATTTTCAACACCCAACTGGTGAGTTGAATGTCTTTGCTTTTGGATAGGGGAAAATAATGTATGTTCTCCTGTTATTTATGACTTATTGTCCAATTCACCTTGCAGTAGAAACGATCAATCTGTTTTCTTTGGATGTGAAAGAAACTTGGTATCAGATTATAATCTTTAATGATGGCCATTGATACTCAAACCCCACATTAAGGTTCCATTTAATGTAGTATGACTTCTTATTGCCTAACTTAAGCCTAAAGGATTTGTTGGGCAAAAACAGCAGGCTCTTGATATTATGTGATGTTTCTTTTAAGTCACGTTGGTACGGTTTTTGTCAAAAGGCTTCATATTATTAAGAGTATTACTACATTTTATTCACGCGACAATTAAGTTGGATCCTACACCACCACTCCGCCGCCTCTATACTCGTCTCGCCAAACTATTATCTTTGAATATGGTGGTGTGATATTGTCTACTTTAAGACAAGCCTATAAGGCCTTTCTTTATATATAGCTTCTTTTTGCTTCAACTATCGATGTGGTATTGTGCTCGCACACTCGACGTAATCTTTTAGACAGAGATGAACGGTGAGAAAGATGGAGAAACATTATCTTTTTGGGTGCACTTATGTCTTCTTTCCCCTGTTTTTCTTGATCATTTTTGACAAAATAAACGTACTTTACAGCATATGAATAAAAGTCATTACTATATGCTTGCTGATGTTATAAGCCTTTAAAGTTGAAAAAAAGCAAGATATTATCAATAGATTTTACGGCATGCAGAATCTGAGTATGTCAAGTTGTCAACTATCTAGTAGCTACAATCAAATCCTCCTAATGTTTAAGATCTTCATTCTAGTTTTCACACACATTATTTATCGGTGACAGAGAATTGAACAATCCTATTTGGAACAATTTAGATATTTACGTGTTAAATTAGGTACTTCCTATTACTCCATGTGTGACACAATTTTACTTTGGCACTAAAAGTAAGATAAAGATAATTAGTACTCCCTCTGTTTCAATTTGTTTGAACCTATTTCCTTTTTAGTCCGTGCCAAAATGAATGACCTCTTTCCTAATTTGAAAACAAATTCACTTTATGAATGATTTACAGCCACACAAATTTTCAAGGCTTATTTTGGACCACAAGTTTCAAAAGTCTTCCCTCTTTCTTAAATGTCGTGCCCAGTCAAATGGGTTCATATAAATTGAAACGGAGGGAGTATGTTGTAATTTAAAAGTAACCTATTTAAGTTTAAAAAGTAACCTATTTAAGGAAACTTACGAAAATGTATCCTTTTACCATTTAATTATCAAACATGGCCGAAGTATACACCGCCGATACACTTCGTTTGTATAGATAGTGTATAAATATGTATATTTATTACAAACTATACACTATCTATACACTGTGTACATATTTTGTAAACTAGATGCTTGAATGATATTTGACTGTAACATTATTCAACTATTTAAGCACTTAGTGGAGGGAATGTATAGTGAGCTAGATTGATACTAAAAGATCTCAATATTATTTAAGTACCGTTCGATAGCATTTGTATACCTATGTCAGATTCTAAGTTTGACATATTTTTAATGGTAAGTAAGTGAATCTTGAAAATACTAGTGAAATGACAAGTCCAACTAAAATTTAATGGTGTATATCTTTATCTACTTTTTTCATATTGTTGATTACAACTTGAATACAGGAGAATAGATAAGATAGACTGATAATGCGTACCATAAGCTGATAACACATAAAGCTAGCCCATTTCTTTGATGAATCCACCCTCTTTTTTTTTTTTTTTTTTTTTTTTTTTTTTTCTTTTACCATTATTAATCGAGTCAATCTATATGACTTTGACTAATTTAAATTGATTGAGCAAAAACTTCAAAAGACACTTAAATGGAACAGAGGGAGTGTAAAATTAATTGAAACAAAAAAACAACACAGTAAAAGCTTATTTGATTAATAAATTAATTTAGAAACTCATGAGCTTCGCATATAATTATATTATTACTGATAAAACACATAAAATATTTTGAGACATCTCAAAATCGAAAGAATTACCGCCATATTTATGAATTTAAATGGAGAGGGTATTAATTTGGTACTATAAAAGAACTAGTAGTTCATAAGCTCGATTCAAATAGATGGGTAGAATCTGATAACTGAAAACTACTACCCCTCGTTTCAATTTGTTTGCGTGGGTTTGACTTGACATGAAATTTAAGAAAATAAAGTATACTTTTAAGCTTGTGGTCTTAAATTAAAGATACGTAGAATGTACTATTTAATCTTGTGATCATAAACATGTCATGTGAAAAGTTAAAATTAAAGAGTTTCCAAAAAAAAAGAAAAAATCATTCTTTTTTTAACGGACTAAAAAAGAAAGTGAGACAAATAAATTAAAACGGAGGTTGTATTTGAAAAGAAGAAGAAGAGGGAACTGTTTATATTTTGGAATATTGAGGGTCAATTGACAATAAAAAAACTCAACAAGTTGGTACTGAAAAGAGAAAATATAAAACAAGTGGGCATTTAAAACGTATATTCTACAATAATGGGGGGTTAAAAAGACAAGAATAATAGAAGATTCTAGTCTTCCATATGATCTGTTCATTCAAACAACTTTGCAAAAAAGCGAGGGAGAGAAGAACTAAATCGGAGTTACCGGCAACCGGCGATTACAACGGTTTTTTTCCGGTCAACTGATTATATTTTAGGTAAAATTACCTAAAACTCCTTTTTATTTATTTTCCTTGAAAAAAATAGGTCTATGTATTATAATTTTCTGCTCAGTTAACATGATTTTGGTTCAGTTATATATTGTTATTATATCGCAATTAATGTTATTAGAAATTGTTTTTGTACGTAAAATTGTAAAATTGAGCTATTTTTGTTTAATATTATATCGCAGTTAGGTTTTTGTGTTTTGTTTCTTCGTAATTAACATGGTTTTGCTTCATTTATATTGATTTAGTTAAGTTAAGAGCTTAGGATTGTTCATAGAGCTATATTTTTTTTTTCCTTGAAGAAATAGGTATTTGTATTATTATTTTTCTGTGCAATTAACATGATTTTGATTCAGTTATATTGATGTATTTAAGTTAAAAGCTTAGGATTGTTCATAGAGATATTTTTATTTAATATTATATCGCAGTTAGGTTTTTGTGTTTTGTTTCTTCGTAATTAACATGGTTTTGCTTCATTTATATTGATTTAGTTAAGTTAAGAGCTTAGGATTGTTCATAGAGCTATATTTTTTTTTTCCTTGAAGAAATAGGTATTTGTATTATTATTTTTTTGTGCAGTTAACATGATTTTGATTCAGTTATATTGATGTATTTAAGTTAAAAGCTTAGGATTGTTCATAGAGATATATTTAATATTATATCGCAATTAGGTTTTTGTGTTTTTTGTTTCTGCTCAATTAACATGATTTTGGTTCAGTTATATTGATGTATTTAAGTTTAAGGCTTACCTTTATTTATTTTGCTTGAAGAAATAGGTTTTGTGTTTTGTTTCTTTGTAATTAACGTGATTTTGGTTCAGGTATATTCATGTAGTTAAGTTAAAGGCTTACCTTTATTTTATTTTGCTAGAAGAAATAGGTTTTTGTGTTTTTGTTCGGTGTAATTAACTTGATTTTGGTTCAGTTATATTGATGTAGTTAAGTTAAAGGCTTAGAATTGTTCATAGAGCTATTTTGCTTAGTATTATATCACAATTAATGTTATTAGAAGTCGTTTTTGAACGTAAAATTGACCTAAAACACCTTTTTTTGTTTTCCTTGAAGAAATAGGTTGTCGTATTTTTTTCTGCGTAACTAACTCGATTTTGATTCAGTTATATTGATATAATTAAGTGAAAGGCTTAGGATTGTTCATAGAGTTATTTTTTTTTAATATTATAAATGTTATTAGAAGTCGTTTTTGGACGTAAAATTGGCCTGAAACGCCTTTTTTGGTTTTCCATGAAAAAAATACTTTTTTTTTTTTTTGTGTTTTGTTTCTTCGTAATTAACATGATTTGATTCAATTATATTGATGTAATTAAGTGAAAGGCTTAGGATTGTTCATAGAGCTGTTTTGCTTAATATTACGTCATTAGAGTTCGTTTTCCTTGAAGAAATAGGTTTTTGTGTTTTTTTTTTTTCTGTGTAATTAACATGATTTTGGTTCAGTTTATATTGATGTAGTTAAGTGAAAGGCTTAGCATTGTTCTTAGAGCTATTTTGTTTAATATTATATTGACCTAGAACTCTGTTAATTATTTTGCTTGAAGAAATAGGTTTTTGTGTTATACTTTCGTCTCAATTAACATTATTTTGGTTCAGATATATTGATGTGGTTAAGTGAAAGGCTTAGGATTGTTTAGAGCTATTTTCCTTAATATTATATTGCAATTAATGTTTTTGTACATAAAATTGACTTAAAGCTCCTTTTTTTGGTTTCCTTGAAGAAATAGGTTTTTGTGTTTTGTTTCTTCGTAATTAACTTGATTTTGATTCAATTACACTGATGTAATTAAGTTAAAGGCTTACCTTTATTTATTTTGCTTGAAGAAATAGGTTTTTGTGTTCTGTTTCTTTGTAATTAACATGATTTTGATTCAGTTGTATTGATGTAGTTTAGTGAAAGGCTTAGGATTGTTCATAGACCTATTTTGTTTAATATTATATCGCAATTAATGTTATTAACATGATTTTGGTTCAGTGACATTGATGTAGTTAAGTTAAAGGCTTAGGATTGTTCATAGAGCTATTTTGCTTAATATTATGTCATTAAAGTTCATTTTCCTTGAACAAATAGGTTTCTATGTTTTTTTTCTGCGTAATTAACATGATTTTGGTTCAGTTACATTGATGTAGTTAAGTTAAAGCTTAGGATTGTTCATAGAGCTATTTTGCTTAATAATACGTCATTAGAGTTC
Source organism: Lycium ferocissimum (assembly GCF_029784015.1). NCBI lineage: Eukaryota > Viridiplantae > Streptophyta > Magnoliopsida > Solanales > Solanaceae > Lycium > Lycium ferocissimum. The sequence goes on from NC_081344.1 coordinate 63,886, forward strand.
ATTTTCCTCGAAGTAATAGGTTTCTGTGTTTTTTTTTTCTGCGTAATTAGCATGATTTTGGTTCAGTGACATTGATGTAGTTAAGTTAAAGGCTTAGGATTGTTCATAGAGCTATTTTGCTTAATATTATGTCATTAAAGTTCATTTTCCTTGAACAAATAGGTTTCTATGTTTTTTTCTGCGTAATTAACATGATTTTGGTTCAGTTACATTGATGTAGTTAAGTTAAAGCTTAGGATTGTTCATAGAGCTATTTTGCTTAATAATACGTCATTAGAGTTCATTTTCCTCGAAGTAATAGGTTTCTGTGTTTTTTTTTTTTCTGCGTAATTAACACGATTTTGGTTCAGTTATATTGATGTATTTAAGTTAAAGGCTTAGGATTGTTCGTAGAGCTATTTTGCTTAATATTACGTCATTAGAGTTCATTTTCCTTGAAGAAATAGGTTTCTGTGTTTTTTTTTTTCCTGCGTAATTAACATGATTTTGGTTTAGTTATATTGATGTATTTAAGTTAAAGGCTTAGGATTGTTCGTAGAATTTTGCTTAATATCACGTCATTAGAGTTCATTTTCCTCGAAGAAATAGGTGTCTGTTTTTTTTTTTGTGCGTAATTAACATGATTTTGGTTCAGTTATATTGATGTAGTTAAGTTAAAGGCTTAGGATTGTTCGTTGAGCTATTTTGCTTAATATCACGTCATTAGAGTTCATTTTCCTTGAAGAAATAGGTTTCTGTGTTTTTTTTTTCTGCGTAATTAACATGATTTTGGTTCAGTTATATTGATGTATTTAAGTTAAAGGATTAGGATTGTTCGTAGAGCTATTTTGCTTAATATCACGTCACTAGAGTTCATTTTCCTGGAAGAAATAGGTTTCTGTGTTTTTTTTCTGAGTAATTAACATGATTTTGGTTCAGTTATATTGATGTAGTTAAGTTAAAGGCTTAGGATTGTTCATAGAGCTATTTTGCTTAATATCACGTCATTAGAGTTCATTTTCCTTGAAGAAATAGGTTTCTGTGTTTTTTTGTGCGTAATTAACATGATTTTGGTCCAGTTATATTGATGTATTTAAATTAAAGGCTTAGGATTGTTCGTAGAGCTATTTTGCTTAATATTACGTCATTAGAGTTCATTTTCCTTGAAGAAATAGGTTTCTGTGTTTTTTTCTGCGTAATTAACATGATTTTGGTTCAATTATATTGATGTATTTAAGTTAAAGGCTTAGGATTGTTCGTAGAGCTATTTTGCTTAATATTACGTCATTAGAGTTCATTTTCCTTGAAGAAATAGGTTTCTGTGTTTTTTCCTGCGTAATTAACATGATTTTGGTTCAGTTATATTGACATAGTTAAGTTAAAGGCTTAGGACTGTTCGTAGAGCTATTTTGCTTAATATTACGTCATTAGAGTTCATTTTCCTTGAAGAAATAGGTTTCTGTGTTTTTTTTTTTCTGCGTAATTAACATGATTTTGGTTCAGTTATATTGATGTAGTTAAGTTAAAGGCTTAGGATTGTTCGTAGAGCTATTTTGCTTAATATCACGTCATTAGAGTTCATTTTCCTCGAAGAAATAGGTGTCTGTTTTTTTTTTTTCTGCGTAATTAACATGATTTTGGTTCAGTTATATTGATGTAGTTAAGTTAAAGGCTTAGGATTGTTCGTAGAGCTATTTTGCTTAATATCACGTCATTAGAGTTCATTTTCCTTGAAGAAATAGGTTTCTGTGTTTTTTTTTTTTTTCTGCGTAATTAACATGATTTTGGTTCAGTTATATTGATGTATTTAAGTTAAAGGATTAGGATTGTTCGTCGAGCTATTTTGCTTAATATCACGTCACTAGAGTTCATTTTCCTTGAAGAAATAGGTTTCTGTGTTTTTTTTTTTCTGCGTAATTAACATGATTTTGGTTCAGTTATATTGATGTAGTTAAGTTAAAGGCTTAGGATTGTTCGTAGAGCTACTTTGCTTAATATCACGTCATTAGAGTTCATTTTCCTTGAAGAAATAGGTTTCTGTGTTTTTTTCTACGTAATTAACATGATTTTGGTCCAGTTATATTGATGTATTTAAATTAAAGGCTTAGGATTGTGCGTAGAGCTATTTTGCTTAATATTACGTCATTAGAGTTCATTTTCCTTGAAGAAATAGGTTTCTGTGTTTTTTTTTTTTCTGCGTAATTAACATGATTTTGGTTCAATTATATTGATGTATTTAAGTTAAAGGCTTAGGATTGTTCGTAGAGCTATTTTGCTTAATATTACGTCATTAGAGTTCATTTTCCTTGAAGAAATAGGTTTCTGTGTTTTTTTTGTTTGTGCGTAATTAACATGATTTTGGTTCAGTTATATTGATGTAGTTAAGTTAAAGGCTTAGGATTGTTCATAGAGCTATTTTGCTTAATATTACGTCATTAGAGTTCATTTTCCTTGAAGAAATTGGTTTCTGTGTTTTTTTGCTGCGTAATTAACGTGATTTTGGTTCAGTTATATTGATGTATTTAAGTTAAAGGCTTAGGATTGTTCGGAGAGCTATTTTGCTTAATATTACGTCATTAGAGTTCATTTTCCTTGAAGAAATAGGTTTCTGTGTTTTTTTTCTGCGTAATTAACATGATTTTGGTTCAGTTATATTGATGTATTTAAGTTAAAGGCTTAGGATTGTTCGTCGACCTATTTTGCTTAATATTACATCATTAGAGTTCATTTTTCTTGAATAAATAGGTTTCTATGTCTTTTTTCCTGAGTAATTAACATGATTTTGGTTCAGTTATATTGATGTCGTTAAGTTAAAGGATTTTGCTTAATATTACGTTAATAGAGTTCGTTTTCCTTGAAGAAATAGGTTTTTGAGTTTTTTTCTTTCTGCGTAATTAACATGATTTTGATTGCAATTTCAAAAAAAATTAACATGATTTTGATTCAATTATACTGATGTAGTTAAGTTAAAGGCTTAGGATTGTTCTTAGAGCTATTTTGCTTAATATTACATCATTAGAGTTTATTTTCGTACGGTATTGGAAAAAAAAATGAGCTGCTTGAAATTATTTGTGTTGTAAATTTTTCTGGAGCCATCTTGGTTCAATATTAGGGGAATTGTTTTTGAATTATTGAAATAGAAACAAATAAATATTAAAAAATAAGAAATTAGTTGTAGTGGATAAATTTTGTTAGTTTCTTCTGGACTCTTAAAAGCTGTATTTTACTGTTACTTGATTGATGCTATAGCGTCATGTACCTCATGGACGAGTTAGGGTAGCTGCTTTTGCTTTTGTTTGTCTTTTCTTTTAGAGATATTTGGTAATTTTAAGTGTCTAATACTGAATTTACTTTATGTTATCAGGAGGAATCAGTTGTTTTGCATATTTGTTAGCAAGAGGTGGATTACATTCCTTTGCAAGACCTTGTTAACACGAATTATTTTACTGAGTTTTTCAGTATTGAAAGATTGAAAATGTCTGAGGGGGAGGTTAAGAAGATCTCACGCCAAGATATACAACTGGTAAGCCAATAGCTTAAATCATTGTTTTTACGGAAAAGGGCCAAAATTACCCTGAACTTTGAAAAATAGTTCATCCATACCCTTCATATTTAGGGCCAATTATACCCTTACGGTACTATGGGGTCAATTATACCCTTCGTGCTATTGCCACGTGGCATCATCCTAGCCCTTCAAAATTATTTTACCCTCAAATAATTTTTTACCCACTAATACATCTGCCCAAACTAATACGAAATTATTATTTATTTTTTTGCTGGAAAAATTATCCATATTATTTTTGCTGAAATTTTTTTTTTTTGGGTCGGATTGAGTTATTTTAGTGGGTAAAAAAATTATTTGAGGGTAAAATAATTTTGAAGGGCTGGGATGATGCCACGTGGCAATAGTTACACAGAAGGGTATAATTGATCCCATAGTATAACTGTAAGGGTATAATTGGCCCTAAAGTATAACGAAGGGTATGAATGAACTATTTTTCAAAGTTCAAGGGTAATTTTGGCCCTTTTCCGTTGTTTTTATGCATTGCTTGTACAAATCATCTAATAGAGAAACATGGACAGCGAGGATCATATAGACGACCGCGACTTGTCCGGGACTGAGATAAAGTATTAATAGTAGGAATGCAATGGAAGAAGATAGAGCATGCATTTTTATCTTTAAGCTTATAAATTTTGATTGCACTTTAGTGCTTAGATAGAAACACTCTTTGCAGTTGTAATTATTTCAGTTAATTCGTATTAAGGTATTTCATTCCTCTAGAATTTTGCCTAACCATGCATATCCATGAATTTGCGTCTTTTTAATCGAAGAGACTGCCAGATTATGTAAGCAGGGCTATTATTTAGAACTTTCTTCTTTGGTTTAATGCAGATAACTAGGTTGTGTTAGTTGATCTTGTAGTCGTTGTTTATAACCCACTGACCATCACCCTTTGGGTCAGTTGTGATAAACCTACCATCTAAATCAGTTAATGGTCTCCATAATAAGCTGAATCATCTGAATGGGAGGAAGTATCTGAAGACCCATTTTCTGGTTGTTGATAAGCACCGTGGTTAATGATGTGAGGAGCACCAAGGATTTCATGTTGTATGTGCTGGGTTTTTGGTGTGAATGGGGTTTGATCCCATGACCTTTGGATTAGCTAATGAATGGGAAATGAAGGGACTTTGTTCTACATAGGAAGGACAAAAAAAAATTGTTGGGTATAAATCCAAAAGCACTTCCGCTCTAGCTTAAAGAGTTGGGAAGATGGTATGCCCTCGCTCAGCCGTTGCCTCTCGCTTGGCGACACACCTAAATTCCGAACAGACACCTATTGCTGGCTATAAATACAGCGGGTTCACCTCAGATTTGATATACTGAAAACACTAAAATCTGAAAATCTTCTTGCCCTCTTTTTCTGCATTGTTTTTGAAGACAAAAGTAAGTGTCAAGTGTGATTTGCATCGTTCTTTGAGTTAACCCGAAGTTCTGTATTTGATGTGCCACTATCACAGAATAGTTTATTACATTCTAAGCTGGGAGGAACTAATCCAATACCTTGGGCAACAGTGAGGGGATTAAATTACTTGAGATTGTAATCTCTAATAAAATAGTGAAGTTTTTATATCTTCAAACTGAGTAACAAATCGGAGTAGAAATCACAAGGATTTTAGTCTACAAAAAGGGAGTAGAAAACCACGAGGATTTTGGTCTCCCAAAAACAGAGAACAAGATGAATACAGAAAATATTAACAATCGTAAGGAATTCTGTTTACGTTGACATTTTTTATATTCATCTTACTTTATGTCTTCAGGAGACTAAACTCTTTGTGGTTTTCTACTTCCATTTTGGAGATTAAAATCCCTGTGATTCTCTACTCCCAATTAGTTACTTGGCTTGAAGATATAAACACTTCGCTGTTTTATCAAATCTTTTAAGAATACAGGAGATAACAGTACAGAGTCCCAACAATCCCGTAGAAACACATAAATGTTCTACCGATTTCGGACTTCCTATCATAAAATTTGTGATCCTGTAAATTCATGCCTTCTTGATGAATAATTCTGGATAATTGTTTGGATAGAGAAGATGCCGCTCTTTTTCTTTTCTTTTTCTCCCTTAGAACATAGATTTTAGATTAACAACACACGGTAGTCACAGTGCCCAAGTTGTTACCTGTCAATTGTTGATTCTGTGGAATATGGAAGATGTTCAAGTAACTTATCCAATTAAAAGGAAAGATTTCAAGTAATATCTCAGTCAAAGCAACAATCAGAAGAGATGATTTGTTAAAAGGGTAGAAAAAAAGAAATATGAATTTTTGCTTCCCTAGTTCCCTTTTGAAGATGTAAGCTAAATTATCATAGAGAACAGTAATCTCCTTATGGACCCACCAAGTGCTAGTTAACTTTTTTTAATTTTTTCAATTTCCAATGGAAATTTATGATAGAGAACAGTATTGCATTGTCTTGATGGACCTAGCTAATCGCTTGTAACTTTTTGTCTAATTCTTATCGGAAATGGGATTCTGGGGCCTAGCTTCGAAGTTCTATGTTTTAGGTGCTGATGCAGTTGATACTTCCAAATCTGTACAAATCTGTAATAGGCTTCCAATTCTGTATTTGCAGGTTCACTGTTCATGACTTGCAATTACGGTTGCTTTTTAGCTGTTCTTCTGCAATGGGGTTGTCTTGTTATAGTTAGAAATTTGGAACCTGGGTTGTCTTGTTATAGTTAGAAATTTGGAACCTCTTTAACTGTTGTTGGTTTAACACAAATTTTACATCATTAAGTTCATTCTTACACGTAAAGAGAGGCCTTACACAATAATCAAGTTCTTTCTGGCTGTATAATTGTTTGCGTTCCACATGCCTTTTTAACATGAGTTATCTTTGATGTCAGGTGCAAAATCTGATAGAAAGATGTCTACAGCTTTACATGAACCAGGAGGAAGTTGTCAGAACCCTCTTAGATCAAGCAAAAATTGAGCCTGGTTTCACTGAACTTGGTTCGTCCTTTCTCTTCCCAATATTTTGTTCATATTTTTTGCCGTTATGAAGCTAGCAGAGTACCATATCTACTCAGATATAATTTTGGTATTTAATGACTTGGGAGGAAGAAAAAACATACAGACTGTGACCTTTTAATTATGTAAACTAGGATTAAATGACCAGGAAAAGAAAAATCACTACGTAAATCGTCCTGTTATCAGAATTGATCCAATGAAGAGGACACAGTTGTGATCATTTGTTTTTCTTTCAATGACAAGCACTCGTTCACCTACTTATATTTCAAGGAAAGAATTAGTAACTAGAGGAACTAACTTTTAAGCTGAAGTGTGATGGAAATGAGATATCTGAAATTTTATTTTCTTGATTCACTTGGTCAATCTCCCATTTCTCAAGTTCTGTAAGCGAGGTGTTTTATCTATATGCTCCATGTGTATCTTGCGGAAGAGATAAGTCTGACATCTAGATATGTTTCCAGTGTGGCAGAAGCTTGAAGAAGAAAACCACGAGTTTTTCAGGGCATATCATTTAAGGTTGATGCTGAAGAATCAAATAGAGAGATTCAATGATTTGCTTGAGAGACAGGTTGAGAGAATGCAGATGTTTCCAACTGGATCAATCCCCATGTCTAATGGATCTCAGATACGGCAAAGTAGGCATAATATCTTAGATTGCCATGTTGATTGTTGATCTTCCTGGAGATAATTGTTCTGCTGTTTTTTTTTTTTTTTTTTTTTTTTTTTTTTCCCGTTTCAATTGTGTCTTTGAATTGTTAGAAAAATAATTGGCTTATCAGCTTGAGAATGGATTACTAGGGGAAAGGCTTAAGCCATGAAAATGGCTGAGCATGTGAATTTTGCAAATTGTTATACTCTACCTATCAAAAAAAAAAAAAACTAATGTATGTTATAATCTGGACTGCCGGTGCAACACTGAAATTGAAGTCTCATGCTTGATTATGCAATCATTGTGATCAGTGACTTGTTGAATAAGGATGAAGGTTTAATTTATGACTGTTACACTTTTACAGTCCCACCAAACTCAACATGTCAAGCAAGAGATCATGCTGGACCTAATGTGAAGCCTGAGAATGTGCACCAGACTGTTAATGCCAATTTATCTCACGTATACACTAATGGTGCGTCCTCGCTCCAACCATGTATGCAAACTGCTATTGATGTCTCTGCTCATGCAAGAAGAAATGATGCATCCTCGAACATGCTATTGGCTCAGAGCTCAAATATGGGAATGCAGCAAGGTGTGAGAGGGGGGATGATCAAGTCAGAATCTGGTTATTCAGGCAATTTACCCTTCCTGTATGGTACTGAGACAAATATCCTCGAAGCTCATCCTGGAATTACAGATCCATCTGTATCATCTTTCAGCAGTGTAGAATCAGATTCACAACCAGTAAATGAGACTGTATTGGATGCTGATACATCTTCATTTGGTTTCTTGGGGCAGATTCCTCGAAACTTTAGTTTGTCAGACTTAACAGCGGACTTTTCTAACGGTTCTGGTTTGTGCCTGCCCTCTCTTTTTGGTTGATATTTATCTCAAGTGGGCATTCTTATCTTTAAATTTCTGTCATTTGTAGATATTTTGGATAGCTATTCTGGATCAGCCTTCCTGGCAACAGATGTTAACAATTTCTTGGATCCACAAGGTAGGAGAGAACATCAAGGTTAGTCGCGTGACATGTTAATTGGTTTCTTAACCTGGTAGACAAGTAGTTATATATCGACACCTCACATTTTAGCAGACACTAAAAGGTTGGATGCTATATCTGAAGGCTTGAGCTTTGAAGATTTTGCCAGTGATTGAGTGAACAATCAGATGGTACCATCTTCTCTTGAATTCAAAATTTTCTGGTTAGGGAGTATAGTTTAGTAGTACTCCAGGCTAACATCGGTAGCTGAGAAATTTGTGATTTGTTCTGTATTTTGTTACTAACATTGATAGTTTCCAATCAATACACATTCTTTCTTATATTGGTGTTACACATTTGACATTTTTTTCGTTTTTTGCAATTGTTGCAGGTCTAATGGCCCCTGGACTAAGAAGGTTTTGTAAATAGGATTGCGAAAGGAAGTGCTTTGACCCCCTTTTGAACGGCATTAGTTGGACACTTTCAAGCTAATCATTATGGCTGACATGTCTCTGGTTCTGGGATAAACATGAAATAATATAAACAAAAGCTCTTGGAAATTGGTTCTTCTGCTTTATCCTAGAAATAAAGCATTATTTTGTTGTGAGTTCTGTTAACAGGATTGTGATGAACAAGATCTGATGTTTGTATTTTATTTTATTTTTGGTTTTTGAAAGGTCTGTGTAATATTTTTCTTAAAATGACCTGAAGTTGTGTTTCTTTTTCCCTTAAAAACTGAGGGAAAAGATGGGATGCTTCGCGACTTGCATCAATTGTAAATTATTTATACATAAATTTACTGGTCATTTGTGATATCTTTACATCTGTCCAAACTCTTTCTTTTGCTTGCAATGCTATGCCTATCAAAGTAGGCGAAGGCTTCTGTAACCTTAGACTTGTTACGCAGCCCTGATGGATAAAATTATTCGGTACCTATGTGCTGCTAGAAGGTAGCAGGTACCTGTGGCAGGTTGGCTTAGACATGAAAGGTTATATATATATATATATAAAATAAAAACAATTGACAGACAATCTAGTCGAAATCAACCAAAAGGTGTAGAAACAACAAAATGGATAGCAACATGCCGTGAATTGATCGCCTTTTCAACTCCTTAATTTTGCCCAAATACCAAACTGAGAACTCCAAAGAGAGCAAACTTGATTACATGGAATGAATTGGAGGACCTCTCAATATCAGGACATTTTGATGGAATATCAAATAAATCACTGAGATGGAATGATGCGACAAAGCTTACAATTGAAAGTGTACTTAAGCTTGGCATCCGTCCCACAAACTTTGCTTAATCTTCTAGGCAGGCCCACTCTTGAGTGCATAGTCTAAATCATCTATCAAGTCATTAGCATCTTCGATCCCAACAGAAATTCGAACCAGGTCCTCAGTAAGACCTCTAGCCTCTCGTACTTCAGCAGGTATGCTTGCATGGGACATGAAGCAAGGCAAGCTTATGAGTGACTTGACACTTCCTGCAAATTTGAGGACCAAACAACACATTTGATAACGACAAAAGGAAAATGCAAATGCAAGGACGGGAATATAATGAATGGCGTTACAAAAGGGAAAAGAGAGAAAAAGGCAAACATCATTAGGTATTGTACATTTCTATAGGAAAAGTGATCTCACTACCGGAAAAAGTAATTCAGCATAAGATGAAACTAACCAAAACTGACAGTAATGCTGAAGTATTTGGTAGCCTCAGCAACATGCTTAGAGAGTGCCAAAGAACCGGTCAGAAAACTCAGCACTGATCCTGCACCCGTGGCCTGTAAATTGATCAACATTTCAGACACATATCTATCAAGGGAAAACTCCAAAGCGTCTTAGTTCAAATTCCCAAAAAATCAAGTGTTTGAAATACCTGAGAAAAGTGCAAAGATCTCCCTGGATGGTCAGGAAGACCTGCATAGTTGACCTTCTTCACTCGTGGATGGGAAGCTAAAAATTCAGCAATTTTTTGTGCATTTTCCTGCAATATATTGAAATTATTTAATTAGAAACCACATCACTATCAAACATGCACCTCCAAATGTAAATACATATTATCAACGGAATCTTTACGCAAATGCTGACTGCCCAGCAACCACTTGCCAATAAAAGCAAAATAAGGGAAACAACACCCAAGAATCCTATTATTTCAGGTTCTCAACCAAGTAACTGCCGGCAAAAGATGAAAGAGACATTCTTAGTAACAGAAATATTCATCAGAAAATTGAGGACTTGTCCATTTTCATATCAGCCCCTTGTTATGTCTTCTTTTCAAGAATTTGACAGATTTATGCCCCAAATTCTCTTATTGGAACTTCGAAATTTTGCTTTTGATAATTTTCCCTAGGATAATGTTGAATAGTATATAATTATGTCTTAAAACACACCCCTGGTGCGGGTCAGATTCTTTTCCATTGGCCAAACACATGGAAACCCCTGGTGCGGGTCAGATTCTTTAATACCATGCAGACTGTTAATCACCTCATCTAAAGTTTAAGCCCCACTTCTTTGGGCCAAGCACGTGAAAATTCTTTTGCGGTGGATAACAACCAGACTCAAACTCAGGACCTTAGTCTACACTGATACTAGTATAACTTTTGTAAACCACCACATCCAAAGCTTAATGTATCAGGTTTGGGATACTTTTATTCATTTAATTATGTCCTAAACAAATGCCATCAATATTCCCTTACTTCTCAAGTTTTGAATTTTATGAGCTCTTCATCGTATCATCTCCTCGATGATTCGATTTGAATGTATAATTTAGAATAATAGATTAAGGAAGATGCAGGAAGGCATATGTGTTTCTAGAAAGAGTGGTGGGACAACTAATTTAACCACAAAAGAAAAGAAAAAGAAAAGCAAATACAATTAAACCTGTTGTTTTTGAACACGAAGAGCCATTGTTTTGATTCCTCTTAAACAAAGCCAACAATCGAATGGCGCTAACCCTGCCCCTTCAGAATTTTGTAGGAAGTACACCTCCTTCGCCAATCTGATTAATAGGAAAATTTGTAAGCAAATTATCAAAAGGGCACTTGAGATTCAATACTTTCTACATATCTAACTAAAAATTTTCAGATATAGACTTGCCAATGAACTGATTTATTCAATTTAACTTTATCAACAGGAAAAGAACTAATTTCTTTTGTGAAGAAAAAAAAGAAAAACTAATTTCTTAAACTTCATCCTTAACCAAAAAATACTCAAGAAAACTAAGGATAAACAACCATAAGATAACAATAAATCAAAATATGAAACATATACGAAATAGAGGAAAAACCTTTCTCCTCTGACAGCAAGTACCCCAGCCATGAGATCACTATGACCGGATATGAACTTAGTAGCTGAATGCATCACAATGTCTGCAAAAGCATGGACAAGTACACCAACATCCCATGCATGTTATTGGAGAGTGTTCCAGTTAGCACATCGGGAAAAAAAGGGTATTTGCACAAACCTGCTCCGAGCTCCAAAGGATGGGACAATACTGGGGACATAATGCTGTTATCCACCAGCACAAGAGCCCCATGTGCATGAGCCATCTCGGCTATTTTCTAGAATAAATCAGAAGAGACAAAAACAGTCATTATCTTTTGAAGTTCATTATATTACTATCTATCAGCTATGGAAAGCTGAAAACACTACGGGCATAATCTACATATGCCACTGTCAATTTACCCACACGAATATCACAGATTTGTTGACGAGGGTTGGTTGGACTCTCCAGCCAAACAAGCTTTGTCGATGGTTTAATGACAGAAGCAACCTCATCTAAGTTAGTGGTATCCACTCGCCTGTACAAATAAGGTGACAATCAAGATTCTTACAACCTAATTGAATACAAAGTTACATCGATAAACGAGGTACCAACTTGACCACAATCCCGGCTTTTGGAACAACTTGTGACAGCAGCCGGTCAGAACCGCCATATATGTCATCCCCGGCAACAATCTCCTCACCTATAAAAGCAACAAACTGAAGCTAATCTTTTGCTAGCTATCATTTGCTTGCCTAGATGTCAAGAAAGAAAATACTAGCATGACACAAACAAAGATTCAATGTCTCATCCAGCTAGAAAGCATAACCATCTTAAATGAGCACAACACACTTCCAAGAAGGTGTTGGTCAAGGTTTTTTTTTAAAAAAAAAAAAAAAATATTATTGTTTATTTTTCTGGTGTTAATCAAGTTTGTTGCATAATTTATCTGATATGCACAAGTCCTATCTTTTTTATGCAAATGAACTACGTGTATGATTTTTAGATATACCAGCTTGAACGAGACGAGTTACAGCTGCCAAGGCGGCCATTCCACTGGTAAAGCAAAATGCTCGATCTGATTTCTCAAGCTCTGCAAGAAGCCTGAAATTTTTCAAAATTCGGTAATGGTATTGATAACAATAATGTTAACAGATGAACTTTCAACTATTAGCAGTCTGCACACGGTTTAACGTACTTTTCCAATACATCCCTTGTTGGATTTCCACTCCGTGTATAATCATATTGCCCATTTTCGGTCGCTGAAGGCTGCAGAAGGATATAGAGACAATTAAGGTTAAGACATGCTGACATAATTATCAAAAATATTCTACACAATATTCTTAATAGTTCTCAATCCCAACCATTAACATAACATTCTCTATCAATGGTCACATCCTACTGGAGCTTGAGGCTATCTTGGATCAGATTTTTTTTGCCATGCTCAAAGGTTGAAGCACAGGTGCTACTTAAATGGTTCAGTTGTCCTTCTAAAGATAATCCTCGAGGACAAGAATTGTTTTAGGATGGTTGCAGCCGGTCATGTGCCAAAATTACCATTGCAGACAGAATAACTCAGTCAAAGGAGTTAGTTTATTGGAAGGTAGTATGACCATTTACTCTAGTTAATTAAGTCATCCCAAGGTCTGTTGGAGGTCCTGGAATTAGTTAACCATCCACAATTGCATTCGTTTGGTTAGCTTTAAAATGTGTGTCCATAATAAGTGACCTTCTGGGTAAGCAAATGCAAATCCCCTCTTTTTTCTTTTTGCAGCAACTCGTCCAGGAAAATTTTCTTCCTCGAGTTAGTTAGAGTTCTGTGACATGCTCTCTCAATTTGATTGAGCTCATTCCCACTAATTAGTTTTAAGGACTTCTCCCACCTCACAGAGTTTAACCACTTAACTTTGTAGAGGCCGCCTCGTCCTATCTTTTCTGATTTGGTCCTTTTTCTTCATGAAAAATGAAGACCATAACTCTTTCTTCTTAAATGCCCAAGGAAAAGTGCACTCTCTCCTTGATTTATTCACCTTTTCCTACAACACATTTCTATTTATGAGGGTCGTTTACATATACACAGTGCAATACATTTTCTTTAAAAAACATAATACTCCCTCCATTTCAATTTGTTTGTCTTACTTCCTTTTTACTTTGTATCAAAAAGAATGCTACTTTCTATATTTAGTAACTCTTTACCCCCATCATCTTACATGGCACATTTAAGACCACAAGATTCAAACAACATTCTGGTACATTACACACATCTTTAGTTTAAGACCAAAAGATTCAAAAAATTTCTTATACCGAGTCAAACTAAGACAAACAAAATGGAAACGAAGGGAGTAATAGAGTTGCATTCCACTTCCAGTCTTTTACATATTATTGTGAATCGACGATAGTGGTGATGTGGACGTTACGGGGAGAGCAGTAGAAGGCATGCTCAAGACACAATACCATCCTAAAAGTAGAGAGAGAGAGAGATGCAATAAAAAGAAAAGGAGTGAAGGGAGATTAAAACTTGTGTCCTAGTTGCTTTCTTTTGGTCTTTACTCTTTTGCATGTGATACTAACTTTCCTTTCTTATCCTTGTTGCGCATATTAATATTTGCAAATTGCTGCATGTCTTTATCCAATATATCGTACAAAACCTCCAAATATTTTGACGGTTTACATCTCATAGTAGAAACAAGTAACTAAGCAGCATTGATTGCAAAAATTGCACCCATTAAATTCTTTAAGAAAAAAATTGCTGTTCAAAAACAATGCAGCTTTGCAAGTATCTTTGAAACTTACTTGCTTAAAAGTAGATGTTTGATACAAGGGGGTACTTAAGGCACCATAAGGATCAAACTCATTAGTGAAGTTCATCAACATTGTTGAAACACTTGGCTCTTTTGCTTTCCTAACCTCAACTTGAGGAGGTAGTTCCATAGTCCCCGTATCTGCCATCAATCAATACATACATCAATCAATACATACTTATTAGCATCAGATTAACCGGAAGAATAAAACTCGCTTATCCTCGTCTACAAATGGATTTGGTACATACCATCCATGCATTCGGCATCAAACAATCAAAGCTGCTGCACTGAGATCCATCTCTTTGTCTCTCGAGCAATTCAGTTGGAATTTCTTTTCCATTAGAGTTCCCTTCCCATTCATGCACCCAACTCTCACTTGAAAGTTCCCAGATAATTTACCCTACACATTAGTACAACATTCCATCAGAAGTAGGAGTGGCAAACGGATGGGTCAAATCGGATATGGGCGGTCGAAAACTGATTAAACAAAAACGGATAAAATATCTGACACGTCCATATTTAACACAGATTAAAAAAAGGGTTAACTGACGGATATCCATATTATCCATGGTTTCAGGAATAGTCAGGTGAGAACACAAGTTAAAAGCCAAAATAAGCTTAGACTCCCAAAAAACAAGAACTCGTGAAAAAAACAAGCCGACAAATGGGTATGCTAATACGGATATCCATTTTTAGTGGATAGTATGGATAATATCCATATTTAATCCATTTTTAAATGGACAGTTACCCAACCATATTTAACGAGTCTGAATGGATGCTTACTTGTCCTTTTAACTATTTTACCAGCCCAAATCAGAAGCAACACTTTTGCCACTTGTTTGGCTTCTCACGAGTACAAGTAAAAGAAATCTATCATATTTTTTTCATCTAAGTTTAGGAAAAATGCACAAAACATCAAGAAGATATTGCCTTAGCTTAAACAAGAGCTTTAGTTTGTGTGAAATAACAATCAAAATTGCTATACATTACACATTCTTTAAGTTCCCCAGAAAAAAAAAATACAACCGCCCAAAAAGCAAAACAATTGTGTGAAGCTCATAGAACCACAAAGATGATGACTTTTCATTTTTTTTTTCCAGCTTAAATTGCTTTACTTTATACATTATTCTGTTCCACAAAATAAAATTAGAGAGACCCAATATGCAAAACAATTGTGTGACCCTCGAGAAGCATAAGAACAATTAAAAATCCTATCTTTTTTCAAATTCTCAGGCCTAAATTGAATAAAGATTACAACCCAGTTCTACATTTCTCTAAATTATCTTTCTGTTAATAATTATTACACAAAAAATAATAATAATAACACATTCTTTATATTTCCCAGAACAAAAAAAGAATCAGAAAGGCCCAAAAAAAAAAAAAGCAAAACAATTGCTTTACTTTATACATTCTTATGTTTGAAAAAAAAAAATTAGAGACACCCAATAAGCACAACAACTATGTGAAGCATAATAACAATTAAAAATCCAATCTTTTTTCAATTTCTGGTACTAAAATTGAATAAAGATTACAACCCAGTTCTAGATTTCCCTAATATTTCTTTCTGCGAATAATTACTACACAAAAAAAAAAAAAAAAAAAAAACACACACACACACACACACACATTGAAAAACAAGAATTGGAAAGGCCCAAAAAAGCAAGAAAACTGTGTGAAGCACAAAGATGATAACTTTTCAAGCTAAAATTGCTTTACTTTATACATTCTTATGTTCCATTAGAAAATTAAAGCGCCCCAATAAGCAAAACAACTATGTGAAGCATTAAAAATCCAATCTTTTTTCAATTTATCTGGCCTAAATTGAATAAAGATTACAACCCAGTTTTAGATTTCTCTAAGCCAATGAATTTTTAGACAAAAATAGTCACCTGGGTGTTTGGGTAGGTAGGCAGAGAGGTGAATGGCTGCTTGAGAGACATAGAAGAACATGCCATTTTCAATAAAATTGTCCTCTTGTTCATAAAGGTGCTTGTTATACATACGTATACTCTAGTTAATTAAGTTTTTTTGAGATTTATATTTAATAATCAAAATGTTTTTTAAAAAAAAATGCCTTAGGTCCAACAATGTTCATGTTTTTACTTAATTAGATCAAAAATGTCATTTTTTTAATGAATATATTGTTTCTTTTCATTTTAAATATAATTATTTTCTTAATAAAAATATTATTTTTTAAGAATACTTTTCTTGTAAAAGCTCTTTAAATAGTAAAAAAATCTTAATGTCGTTTTATCATTAAAATAGAATAACATCATTTACTTTTTAACCTGATATTCTAGACTTAGTAATCCCGCCATTAAACTATATTTAGATAACAATAAAATTCTTTTTCCTAATAAAATAGGAAATACTTTTATTTCTTAATCTTTTCTGAATTGAAATAGAATAAGCATTTACAAGTATAATCTTTGATTTTAAAGTTAAAATGAAAAAAAAGGGTCAACAATAACTTCGTCAACGATATTTTGTGATTTGAGGCAATGTCATAAATTTTGTGTTTTATAGCATTATGATTGTTGAGTCTTAACTTTAATGAGATGTCAAGCTAATACACACGCTCATCACTTTTTTTTTTTAATAATGATGGTGTCCAGACCAATTTGCACACACTTGAACTATTTTATCAAATACCTACTACCTCTCACCAATACATGTACTAGGTAACTGGTAACTCAGCTCGGCAAAACTTAGGCATAGAATGCACCCCATCTTCGCCAATGGGAGGTGAGAAAAGGCCTTGTAATCAGCTTGAGCACATAAACTAGGCTTCCAGTACAATATTCATCTTAAAATGAACTTGAATAACACCTGGGCTTGGCATAAAGCGCACACAACACTTGGTTAAGCACTTGAGCCCACTTCAGTTCAGCACCTCTATTGAAAATCAATTGAACAACATGTAGCCCATTGCTAGGCTTGCAATTTCTTTTAAAGTGACTAGGATAGAGAGGCCAAAGAAAACTACTACTACGCCTCAATACCAAACAAGTTGGATTCGGCTTTACTAAGCAAAGCTAATTATAACTTTGTAGAAACACCAACAATAAGTTCTCAACACATGGAGAATTGAGTCCCTATATATATGATCCAAAGAATTGCATCAGTATCCAAGAACCCAAGCCACAAACCAAATATTGCCTTTTTATCAGGAAAATGATCCAAACTGTTCTTAGGCTAGGAGAGAAGGGCAAAGAGGAATATTGACCATCAACAAGTTAGCATACAAACAGTTGTCAGTCAAGTTAACTGCCCTGACTAAATTGAAAATGCAAGGAAATGTTTAATACTAAGCGGGTGTTTAGGACTTTCGCCTGGACCTCGTTATTCTTCTAGTTGAATTGGAAGTATCAACACTTTGAGTACTTCTACTGCTGTTCTTAGCTCTGGATCTAGTGGCACCTGCAAATGTAAAAGCATTAGTGCTTGTTCACCCCGTTAGAGAAACAAGTTGCGAAGGACATAGGGCATTGCAAGGAACCTCTGGTGCGACTTATAGGGGATTGAACTTCAGTTTCATCAATTGCTGAATCGGTCACTTCACTGGAAGCATGAGAATTTCCTTCCGACTCAGCACATCCTGCTTCTGAAGGTGAACATTCTGTTTGCGCTTCCATTGATGGATCAGTGACTTCAGAATCTGTTACATGATTAAGAAAATGAAGTTACAGAAAACTCAAGAGAACCAAACACGACTAAAAAAGCAGGAATTAGTGACGGACATTCTATAGCTAAATAACACAATCCGTCACTAATCCTATTTAGCGACGGATAATCATAAATTTTTGTTAGCTACGAGCAATTTAACAATGAATTAGCGACGAAGTTCGTAGCTAATTCGTTTTGTGGTGAAATAAGGCAGTGTTGCCCTTTCCAATCAGAGATCATCAGAAATATAACAGACACAATAATCCTCCACCATGTTGGCTTCATTCATTTTGCCTATACAGTTTGCACACTGACTTTGTAAGTTTTGTCAATCCATTTCGTCGCTACCCTCTACATATCTCCAGCTCTCTCGCCAAAAGACTTTAGAGCTTTTTTAGCAGCATCTACATCATCAATGCACCAAATTCTGAAAATCCCCATTGTATAAATTTATATGGATTTTAAAAAAAGCTATTAGGGAAGGATCTACTATTTGTATAAAGTACTACCACGTAATGTATTGTTAACAGCTTCTATCTCCTTTACATTGCTTTTAAATGCTTTCAAGGAATAAAAACAAAGATGACACATATAATTAAAGAGACAAGCATGCAGTTCTGGTGTCCTCAGCCAGAAAACATTTCAATTGAAAATGAGAACCTTGTAAATAAAGCATGAAATAGTAATAACTGAATGAACAGGCAATAGGCTTGAAGAAAACTACCGTCAGCAATTTCAGATTCATCAATTTCCTCTTCTTCTTTTTTAGTCACTGTGATGCTCTCCAAGCTGTCCACTTTCTGTTGATGGCTTTGAGCATTTTTGGCAGTAAGTTCTTGTTCCTTCCTGTCTATGTGGAACTTATTCAATTTTTCCTCAAACTCCTCAATGCATGATTTGAGTTCAGGTTTAGCAAACTTCTTCCCCTAATTGAAGACATTCAGACAGGCAGATAAAGCTTTAACACAGTGAAATGAATTCCCAATAACTGCCGAAAACTAGTCTAAGCCCCTTGTGAAAGCTACAGCAAATCTTACCTTGTTGATAATAGTTCGGAAGTTATCCATCACAGAGTCTTCAGATAAGGCATGTTCATACGTCTTAAACAACTCTATCAGCTTTCTCATGCTCTTATCAGTGTAAGATAGCTGAGAAAGGCAATAGGAGATGTATTCGCATAGCCTGACATCTGCATAAAAAAGGATGTTAACATGCAGAAGTTTCTCCGGTGATAATTCAAATAGCAATCAGAAGCTAATCTATCCACTAAAATCTCTTCATACAAAGGTCTCCTAATTATAAGTTTCTTTTAAATTTTTGCAAAGGTACTCCTAAAAGTATGGTAAACACGCCTGCCATAACAGCACAGAAAGCTGAGTACTACACGCCTGCCATAACAGCACAGAAAGCTGAGTACAAAAGCAAATATCAGACGAAGCATGCACAACACCTCTTTGAAGCATGCACAACACCTCTTACGGACTTTGTACCAAATACAGAAAGACCGGCAACTCCTCAATCAATCTTAAATAAGTATATCAGCCTCTTTGAAGCTCGCAGAAACACAACTCAACGTAGACAACTGCCGTATCTTTGTAACGTAGAGCAAACATGGATTATCGAGAATAAAGACTGTAAAATCAAACACTAAACGGGACTTGCCGAGCGATAGCAAGTGGAGCAAACTGGCATCATGATTTATCCACAAAAGTGTGAAACCTCAGAGAAAGTTATGAAAAAACACAATGCCAAGTTTAGGCTGAAAAAAATAAAAAATAAAAATAAAAAGAAGAAGAAGGAGACGTCCATGTTTTCACATATAGCTCAAGCAAGTATATGCAAACAGACCAAAACCAGGGCAGAAATAGACTAATTCAGACTAACTTCTTAAGTTTAGCACAGTGCAAACTTAGAGAACAGATATCCTTGCAAACTACATACTTTTCTCTCTTCTTCTAAATCATTGATCTATAGTCTACAATTTAAAGTTAGATCCGAGTTCACAAATTCTTCAAGAGGAGACAAATCAAAACAATTTTCAAACTCCATACCAGTAACTCCACAAAATCTGTTGCAAAGCTTCTCGACAAGAGCTTCCATTTGCTTGTCCTAAAATACAAATAAGCATTTCAATCAATCCTCTAGAAACGAGCCCAAAGAATCAAGTCAAATTCATGGTACCTTCTTAATTGAAGCAATTAAAAATTGCATGATGTTGCAGAATGATTCTTCCTTCAAGTTCTGGCTAGACAACTTGCCAAGGATATCTGGAAGTAGGTTATAAATTGGATTGCTCCCTGTAAACATTAAGTTTAGAGGGAAAAAAAGAGCATTATTTGATGTGTGTACACACAGAAACACGCAACAGCAGACGAAAGAAGCTGAACAGTAGAAAGACTTGAAATAGATTAGATAGATTAACTTCTTTAGTAGCAACTAATGAAAGAAAAGTTGGGTAGATATACTACCTTTCTTTGACAACTCATGAAAGAAAAGTTTGGCTAGATTTGAAATTCTTTCATCTTCATCTTCCAAACAGATGGCCATTTCATTTATATAACCTTTCACCTAGAAATGATACACACAAATCAAGATGCTAAAGATCTACCACAGGAAAACTAAATATAAATGTATGATAATCCAGCCAAACCTTCATCATGTCATTAAGTATCAGATGAGAAAGAACCAATACAGCATTCTTCCGCACAGAAACTGATGGATCTCTTAATCGTGCATACATGTGCTCTGTCCATGGCTCTAACAGATTAGGAAAACGAACTGCCAGATCACCAAGAGCAACAGTACAATTTGATCGAACAGTTTCAGAAGGTGCATTCTCCACAACAGTGAAAAGAAGCTGGAGATTTGCATCACTAAAAAGTTACATAGACACATGTTTAGAAACTTTTCCACAAATATAAGTATAAAACAAGAAAAGAGGAATTGAGGAAAAGGCTAACCAGAAGTCAGCATCAATTATCATAAATCGGCATAATGCAAGCATTGCAGATGCTTGCAGTTCAGGGTACTGGAAGAGATACAAAAGATATGTCAGTATCCGTTAAATGATGTTAGATTGAGACTACTGATCGAGATTGAGACTACTGATCGAACAATGAAGTAAATTGCCCTTGGGTAAACTACTAGAGTTTGGAAGGTTCTATTTTCTTCGCTGATAAAAGTCTGAAGCCACAACACCAAGTAACAGATCAATAGAACACGAAACAAACATTTCACATTTGCACTCTAACGTGATTAAATATTATTAACTTAATCTGAACAAAAGGCACAGACTTCACATTCAGTCGAACTACCTTACAAATTCATACTGGTGCATCTGATTATGGAGATTCATGTGAGTTAAACAAGGAGCAAAAATCAAAAAGGGGTTGGTTTAGTTCCAGTGTTTGAAAGTACAAAAAATAGACAGTGTAGGCGTAACAATCACCTTCTGCATCAAAGTGTAATTCCTACAGAGTTTAGAAAGAAAAGGTGCGCAATGGCCAATCAAGTTTCTTTCACAGGAACTGCCAGATACAATTTCTTTCTCTGCTCTTTCGGATAACGTATCGAGGAATGCATCTTCAGAGGCTGCTAAACCTAGCTCCGCGTTGATACCATTATCCTGCAAACAAGCAGCACCAATTTTATAAAGAATTTAAAGTATAAAATGGCTGCAGACTTCATCAAAAAGATCAATGTGCCTTAATATCCTTTTCACCTTCTGTGCACCGGTATTATCTGTGCAATCACTCTTATCCTCAGTAACCATTTTCTCTTTTTTTGCTTTATCTTTCCGAATTTTGCGGACCCAAGACTCAATGTAAACCAATTGGTTCAAAGCTACATGGCTTACAACAAAAAGAATCCTACTGAGTTTTGTCACTTGAACTGTGGTTAGCAAATTTTGTAGCTCATCCCCTCCGCTGCCATCAAATACAGAACTAAGAGATTTCTTCACCAGATCAGCAGCCATTTTGTCAGGATAAGGATGGATAGTATATATAGTAGCTATTGCTCTATCTGCAGCAGCATACCATATATGTTCAGGAAGCCAAAATCCGGTAACTAAGCTTTCTAAGATACTAAATACCCGACTTCCATTAGTGGATAATAATTTTTTCTTGTCCTCTTCAGACAGCCTCTGAAGAGCAACACATGCTGTCCTAGCAAGTAAGGGTTCGACTTTTGCCCAACGCCCAAAGCCTATGTCAATGATGTCTTGTAAGTGAGAGCTGAGAATAGAATTTGATGTTTTTGCTGCCATGCATAAAATAGATAAAGCACCACGACTTTGCTCTGCAGTTGTTCCAGGGATATTGAAACAGAAGAAATCCCATAATGCTGACAACTGCAATATTGAATGAATCACTATTAAAGTTTTTCCTTAAAGCTTTAGGCAAAAAGATAGATGAGTAAAGCTTATCAAATTTCTATGAGGATGGGTAATTCATATTAAGTCAAAGTGGGTTGAGCAAAGGCAATATAGCTTATTGAAGTCAAAAGAGTTGACACTTTCAATTCATGACAGAGATATTAATCTTTTAGCACCATGTTGATAAATGAAGGAGCTTCAAAGACATTAACAACTCCTCTTATGAATGGAAAAGGATGACTCACTTGCCATTTTTGTCAGGTTGCAAATTTCTCTGACACAATAGTTTATACAGCCTTTAATCCTCATCAAGTCTTTGATAAATTTTTAGGTAACCCGAGCTCTTTATTAATATTAAGTTAATTATATGAAAGATGATTTGTTCTTCTCAAATCCTGAATTTGTTAGAGAAAAATGATCCCACATTACAACCAAAGACATAACCATTACAGCAATTCAGGAATGATGTTGGTTTAAATGGTTAAATTAACCACTTATAGGTCCAATAACAGAGCATTGTTTAGGTGATTAAATCTGGATTGAAGGATAAATTACACTTTTTATCTAATATAATTATTAATCCACATTGTAACACTTAACCCCTGTCTCTCTAGCTTATGCTTAACAACAATCTCTAAGGCTACTGAATCCGCACACATCACCCAGTACCAAAATAAACATCTGGCATTCATTTCCAAAATATAATTAAGTTATTAAATTATGGCATGTTCTCTCCACGTGAGATCCTCAATGAAATAAATGCAACCATTCTACCATGCTTCAAAAACAAAATTTAAAACTTCTCGAGTCACGCCTCACTAGATTTCTTATTTAGCAATACAGAAGCAAAAAAAGATTGGAATGATTTTACAGATTACATACTGTGCTACTCGTTAAGTCGCCCTTGGACATTAAGGCTCCAATTAGGAACTCCAATGAAGCAAGATC
Source organism: Lycium ferocissimum (assembly GCF_029784015.1). Taxonomy (NCBI): domain Eukaryota; kingdom Viridiplantae; phylum Streptophyta; class Magnoliopsida; order Solanales; family Solanaceae; genus Lycium; species Lycium ferocissimum. The sequence goes on from NC_081344.1 coordinate 87,080, forward strand.
TCCAATATTTGAATCTATAGCAAGATTCAAGAGATTCTTAGCAGTTTCCTCTGGGTTCTTCCTTACATATATTGTAATGAAAGCATTCTCAACAGCTTCATAAATTGCTTTGTCTTGTGAAAATACCTGCAGGTGCGCTTTATTAGGTCAAAATGTTTAATAAAGCCTCAGTAATAAATCATACAAGATAAAAAACCTGAAAAAGCAACATCTTAAGATGCACAATAAAGCATATCGAAATCGGCTCACTATTACCAGTGGCAACATTTTTCGGAGGCAGGCTTCTGAGCCATCTATTTGGAACTGTCTGCATCTCATCAGTAGAAGGATTGTGTTCTCCACATCTGTGGCAGAAGATGAGGCCATTAATTGGACAAGGGTCGGCATTGTGGCAGACACACAATTGGAAAATCTCAAGCCTGCCTCTAATGATGCAACCAAGGTCCTTGTTTGCTCCAAATTCCCGAAATCTGGCACAGAATCATCCGTCTGACCTGTCAGATCTTCCTCGTGAGGCAAGAAGCTGTCTGTCAAACTGTCATCCTGTTCCTTGTTTATCTCTTCACCCGCATTGTGGACTTCGCCATCTCCATCACTAATTTCATCACAGGAAGGCAATCCATCCAAAACACTTGTTGGCTGAGTCTTTGGTCCTAGGTCATCTAACTTTTTCTTGTATTGTTCCAAGGTTGCTTCAAAAGATGCTGCTCGAAGCTGGGGTCCAAAGGGATTGTGCTGCAACATCATAATAAGTAAATTGAGTGCAGATTTTCTGACAATTGCACTCTTATCCTCTAACCTCCCAGCCGCTACTTCTGCAACCTCAATCCACATGCCAATTGAAACTGAATGCTCTTCACATAATTCAGCCCAGACCTGAAGCACTCGACTCCTTGTATAGGCTGACACATCCCTACAACGTTCCAACAAGATTTCCAACATAGCTTGCTTGGTTCGGAGACGAATGGATTTAGAACTCACTTCAACTTCGGTGTCATCGAAAGCCTTCATGACCAACTTACCCAACACCCCAACAAGAGCATTTCTCATCTTATAAGATTCACCTCCAAAATGTGGGATTAATAAGCCAATATTAGTTGAGACCAACTTAGGCATTCTATCAGCAAGCTCTACAAGAAAGCGCCCAACATTTTCAGCCCCTACTGTATCCTTCACATAATCTTTCGGGGCTGTCCTTCCTATCTCTCTGATAAGAGAAGAAGCCATGCTACCATCAGCATACTTCTTCTCAGCCCAAGCAACTGTATCAGCCAAATGGGAAACTGCAAAATCATATTTGTGAACCAGGTGCAAAATTGAAGCACATGATGGGGCAGCATAGTGATACTTGGTAGCACATGTCCCGATTATGCGACTCAAGGCATCTTTTGTTTCTGAATCTTTTAAGACTGCCGCATTCTCAAACATAGAAAAAGCGTTTCTACAGGAAACCACATCATCAGATTGGGTTAGTATTTGATCCACTAAAAGATAATCAGCTCAACAAAACAAAAAACTTACTTCACAATGAAGGACAAGTAATTTTCATCAGGGTTTGATGATCCAAAGAGCAACGAGAGGTTAATCTCTAATGAATTTGCAACTGAATTCAGTATCCTTGCCCTTTGTGGCTCCCAATTCCATGCGCTAACAAGTTGCTTCTTTCGACTACTAGCGACCACCTAAAGCCAACCAACCATAGTCTCAGTTGCCCTCCAAATTTCAGGATGATACAAATAGGAACATATACTTTTAAAGAAGAGCTATAAAGGAAATAAATACACACAGGTCATCACAAAATCAACTAAACTCACTTCTCCAGAATCTCTTGAAACCCCACCTAAGTTACAACCATCAATGTACTCCCTTTGTTTCAATTTGGTCGTCTTATTTTCCTTTTTAGTTTGTTTCAAAACAAATGCATCTTTCCTAATTTGGCAACTCTTTAATTTCAGCACCCCACATGGCATGTTTAAGACCACAAGATTAAAAAGCATTTTGGTACGTTATGCATATTTTTAAACCACACAAGATTCAAAAGTCGTCTTTATTTTCTTAAACTCCGAGCCACGTCAAACTAAGACATACATATTGAAACGAAGGGAGTGTCAACTATGCATGCAGGATTCTAATATTCCATTACCAGTAAGAAGACACATTCGTGCATGCAGTTGCCTTAACTAAAAACAGTAAGTTCATCACAAGCAATTCATAAAATCGTACACATTGGGAACATACTACATGCATCACACACATACACACACACACACTATATCAGATGAAGAAAGGAGCTTACTTTTGTATTGTTGTTAGAGCTAGAATTGGACTCCTCAATGAGCACAATGTGAATGAGGAAGAAAGTGTAAATCTTGAAAGCATTTCGATATGATGCAACTCGATCAGCAAGCGAACACTCATCCTCCTCGCTGTCATTCTTCTCGTCGTCAGCATTTCCATTATCCTTATGCTGAGATACCCTCAAGAGGGAATCGACAGTGGGGAGTAAAACACTTAGATTAGACCTAAGAGACTCAACCAAATTGAGCTTACAGCTAGGAGTAAGGCAAGCAAACTCCTTCACTAGTGAATATACACGATCAAACACATCCTGCTCCTCCACACAGAATAGCTCTTTGTCCGATAAGTCGAAGGAGACACCTATTTAAATTGAAAAAATTGAAAATTTAGGACCCGTTTGTCCATAAAAAAAGAAAAGGGAAAATTACGCTCTATGTCTACTGGGAGAAAATATTTACACCACACAGCCCATATTTTAAGTTTGTTAGCTGGTTTAGCCCGTATTTGTGTATAAAAATCTTTTATACACGTTTATACAACGTTGATACATTATGTATAATGCTTCCCCAGGTATAATGTTGTATAATATTGAATAAACTGAAAATATGGCTCCATGGCGTAATATTCTATGTTGGGCTGCAATTTCTGAAAATTTACCTAAAAAATTTCACTTTTTTCCGCAATAATTTTTTCACTTTATTTGAAAATCAGAGTTTGGCCATGAAAATTCCAAATCTAACTTGAAGTCGTATAAATTTGGAAAGCAGCTTATAACCTGTTATCGGACTAACTTTTCACTTATGAAGTTATATTTAAGTACATTCAAGCATGAATATTCTTTTGCAAAAATATAACCAAACACAACTCTGTCATTCACTCCAACTCCATAAATTCCTAATAAAGTGGGAAAATAAAAACATTTGGAATCTATTGCCAAACACCTACTTAAAGTACCAAATAGAAAACCCAGTTGCCTAAATCGAAAAAACTGAGAACCCCTTGAAAAAAAATAGAAACAAGAATGAGAACCCAGTTGGAAAAATAGTGAAAATGGGTCTTTAATTGAAAATTTAGAGAACAAAGTAGGAAAATAACGAGAACCCAGTTGGCTCAAAAAAAAAATTAAAAAAATGAGAACCCATTTGACTCAAAAAAGAAAAAAAGAACCCAGAAGCATAAATTGAAAAAGATTGGAAAAATTAAGATAAAAAAATAATGGAAATAGGGTTTTTTATGTGGGAAAAAACTAACCTTTGGCAAATTCTTCTAATTGAGAAGGACGTAGATTGTTGAGTGAAGTGTGATTTTGGACTATGAATTTATCTGAGTCTTGTTCTTCCAGTTGTAGAGAGTGTAAATTTTGAGGAAAGATGAAGGGTGGAGCCATTTTTGTAGATCAGAAAGAAGAGGTTCTCTGGTTATGACAATTTGAAATACTGTGTGAGAGCGGGAATATGATATGAAATCCTTCATTCACCCTTAGGGCTCGTTTGGTAGCTGGTTACATAAGTTATTCATGTGTTAAAATTCTGCATAACTAATACTCCGTGTTGTGTTTGGTAGTTAGTTATGAGTTGAGTGAGAAAAGGCCATCAATAGTCTCTTATCTACGGTAGTAGGTCTAAAATGATCCCTTAAATATACACTTACCAACTTTAGTCCTTTAACTATTCAAAAACTTATCAAATTTGATCTCCGTCTATTTTTTATACAAACAGCGTACAAACCCATAAACCTCCGTGAGATTAATGTTAAACCATTCCTCAAACCTGTCTCTCTCTCTCTCTCTCTCTCTCCCCGCTTCTTTTCCATCAAGTTCTTCTTTAACCTCAACTTTTTTCCTCAAGTTCTCTCTCGCTTTTCGTAACCGACGGACTGCATCGGTTAAAACCAACGGAGTCCATCGGTTTTGTAAAAAAAAAAAAAAAAAAAAAAAAAAGACGGACGGACTGCTTTTTTTTTTTTTTTTTTGAAAATTAAAGAATGAAATGTAGGAACTTGGAATAGAACCCGGGTATGTTCCTTGGCATTAAAGGGCTTTACCACTAGACCACGATATTCTTTGTTCATATACTTACATTGATTTAATTTATACTATTTTCTCGCTCTAAAAACTGCGGAGCCGGTCGGTTTTTTTATAAAAAAAAAAAAATTAAAAAAAACCCAACGGACTCCATCGGTTTATTTTAGAAAATAAGATAAAAAATAATTATATTTTTTTGAGCATTTTTAACCGACGCAGTCAGTCGGTTTTTGCCGGTTTTTTAGTAGTGTTTGAGAAGAATGGTTACAGAAATTGTGTGCCTGAGTTTGTCTTTTCTAATTTTAGAGACTTGAGAGCGACACCGGTGCTTAATCTTTCTTTTTTTTTCTTTTCTTTTTTTTTTAACAAGAGGAACTCGAGGAAAAAGAAGCGGGGAGAGAGAGAGAGAGAGACAGGTTTGAAGAATGGTTTAACATTAATCTCACGGAGGTTTATGGGTTTGTACGCTGTTTGTATAAAAAATAAACGGAGATCAAATTTGATAAGTTTTTGAATAGTTAAAGGACTAAAACCGGTAAGTGTATAGTTAAGGGACCATTTTAGATCTACTCCCATAGATAAGGGACTATTTATGGCCTTTTCTCGAGTTGAGTTATTCATGTATAGAATTAGTACAGTGTTTGGTTTTGAAATTTAGAAACCTGCATAATTAATACATGTATAAGTTATGAGGGAATCTATGTATTGTTTTATGGACGACAAAGGTGGAATTGCTAAGACATGAATAATTAATACACTCATAACTAATATTTGTATAAAATAATACATAAATTCCTTCATAATTAATCTATGTATTATTAATACCTGTATAATCCTAACCAGATACCAAACGACCCCTTAATATTTCACTGGACATTGAGATTTGCCCCTCAATTATGAGAAATAACAATTTTGCCCTTAGTTTGACTTGAGTCCCAAATAGTATTCCCTCTCTCCCAATTTATGTGGCATCATTTTCCTTTAGTCTGTATATAAAAAAATGTCATCTTTTTATAATTAAAAATAATTTAATTTTAAAATGCTCATTTTACCCTTAATAAAATGATTTATAGCCACACAATTGTCTAAGGTTTGGTTTAAACCACACATTTCAAAAATCAATCTTTCTTTTTTAAATTTTGTGTCAAGTCAAATGATGTCACATAAATTGGGACGGAGGGCGTATGTATTTATTGTTGAAAAACTTGTTCAAATTTGCCTCTTAAAATTAACGGATCTTACTATTTTATTTTACATAGTTGAAAGACAAATTTGAATAAGTCCACTAATTATAAGGGCTTTTTTAGGACCAAATTCAAACGGAAGGCAAGGTTGTTCTATTTCCTAGAATTCAGGTGCATTTTTGGCCCTTTTTTTCTTGAAACAAACTAATGCTCCGTCTATGAACGAGTGATGTACAGGAATAGTTTCTGATGTGAATGATCTTGAACTTTTAACCCTTTTTAATCCATAGGCAAAACTTTAAGTCTAACAAGCTTTGACTTTTGTCCTTGAGGATGAGCTAGCGGCCAAAAGTTCAAAACCATCTATTTTCTTGAAGGTTATTAGGTGTAATTTCCTTTTTCTGTGAATAAGAGCATATGTGACTTCGTTTGCTAAGGTAAGGGCTCTTTTTACCATAACTATTAGCAAAGAGTTAAATTAAACGGTTTTACATAAATGATTTTTTTCTACAAAAAAGAAACTTCTGTACGCGAAGTAATTTTCCGTCCCAATCAAACAACTTTTCTCTTGATTGTGATTTTTCAAACTCTTTTTCAATATATCTACTTATTAAGGCCCCGTTTGGACATGGTTTGAAACTGGTTTGAAACCATGTTTGGACATGTAATTTGGATATTTTAAGGAGTATTTTCTCTTATAGACATAAAACCCCCACAAGTTGTGAAAACTATCAAAACATTCTCAATTCTTATATAATCTTACCAAGTGAGCAAGTCATAGTTCATAATAAAATTAATACACTAATTCATAACAACTGGCTCAAAATTAATACTAGAAGACCTTTCTAAAAATACAACATCAATTAATCAAATTTTTAGTTCAATAAATAAAATTAAACTATGGGTCTTTTTTTACAAAATTAAAAGGTTGGTAGACATAAATAAAATTTGGTGGAAGTTAATGAGATTGGTAAATGATTGATGGGGGCAATTGTAAAAAATATTTGCCAACTTATGAGTCTTTTTTTACAAAATATAAAGTTATGGATTAAATTTTATATTTAAGAAAATTGAAACCATGGTTTCAAACCATGCGTAAAAACGCATGTCCAAACGCTGGTTTGAAACCATAGTTTCCAAACGCCTAGTAACTATGCTTACATATATTAATGCTCTTCATGTAGGTGTAAAATTTACTTTATAATTATTTGTAGGCTGAAGTCATCGACAGACCCTCGAACTTGTCTAGAAATTCCACTTAGACCCTCCAACTGAGACTCGTACCATCGGAACCCTTCAAAATCTATAAATGTGCACCAATTTAACACAAAATAATAACCCATTCAAAAAATAAAGAGAGTGTAACTCACACGCGGATGATAATGCATGAGGATGAATGGAACAATGACATGTGTCATGTGGGCCCGAAATAATTAATAAATTTTGAATTAAGAAAAAAAACTAATATGAAACTTATTTAACTAATAAAATAATTATTTTAGAAAAAAAAAATCTATTTTCTTACACCCCCACCATTTCTTCTTCCCCATCCCACTGCCAACCCCACCCTTTCTTCTTCCTCATCCTACTGTCAACACCGCCCTTCTCTCCCTCTTTTCTCCACCCCTACGACGCCGTCCCTGCCGCCACCTCTCTCCCCCTTCTTCGTCTCAGCAAGCTCCGGCGAGGAGCTTGTAACTCCTATGAACCGGAGCTTCACACCATTTTTCCTTTCTCCTCCGACGAAGCCCGACGCACCACCACGTCATTCGCCTCCCCCACCCTCTGTTTTCTTGTTGCTTTTTTTTTTTGGTTCCAGATCTGGCTAACCTTTTGTTACCCAAATAAAACGGAAAGAAAAAAGCGGCGACCGGCGCCGGAGTGGAATTCGATCAGATCGGGGAGGGTGGGGTGGGTTTTTTTTTTTTTTTTTTTTTGGTTTGAATTGTTTTTTTTTAATTAGTTAAATAGTTTTAAAATAGGTTTTTTCTTAAAATTATTTTTTTATTGATTAAAAATTTTAAAAAAGGAAAAATTTGGCATTTCTCGCCCTTTAGAAGAGTGTAATTCACGCACTGTGCATTGTGTCCAAGTGGCACAGTAAAAGTGATTTTGAAGGGTTCAGATGGTACAAGCTCACTTGGAGGGTCTAAGTGGAATTTTTGAACAAGTTCGAGGGTCTATCGATGACTTCAACCTAATTTTTAAATATATCTACTTATTCATTATGCTAACTTAAATTTACTTTATAAAGGAAAAAACGCATAAGTTATCCTTTAAATTTATTCAGAAGAATCAATTACAAAATCTAACTTGGGAAAAGGACACAAATGGCCGGTGGGGTGAAACTAATCTCACCCTCTAACCCAATTTTTCCCAAACCCAAATTGTACCTACTAAACTAATCCCATCCATTAGCCAAAATTTAAATAAGACAATTTTCAAATAAAAACCCAAACACAAAAATGTTTGAGATGATTTTTATATATAATATGTGTCATTTGTGTATAAAATATGTATCAGTACCTATCTGTGATGTATAGAAACTGTAAAAAATATGAATCACTAAGTTATGTATCATTTTTGTATATAATATGTATCATTTGTATATATAATGTGTATCAGCACAATGCAACTGCCCTGTATAGAATAGAAAATTGTATCATTTTTGTATATAATATGTATCATTTTTTGTATATAAAGTGTATATATAATTCCAGCATGTGTATATAAACTGTATCAGTCTTGTATAGAAAGTGTACCATACGTATAAAAAATGTATAATAGAAACCGTATCATTATGGTATATAATATGTATCACTATTGTATATGTAAAAAAAAAATATATATATATCATATCATTATTGTATAATATGTGTATAATAAATGTATAATTAACATATAACTTATGTAAAATAAATGTATGATTAATTCCAGCATATGTATATATTTTGTATAATTCACCGTATATAAAGTGTATATATAATTCCAACATATGTATATATCTTTAGTGTGACCCTTTAGTGGTGACTTTTTGTGTGTGGCATCTTTGTTGAATAGTCGCCACGAAAAGTCTTTTTTTTTTTTTAACTTTGCACGGGGTTTTAGGCCGTCAAAAAAAAGCATTATTTTGGGCCGACCGACCATTTTTTGGCATTATTTTGAGCCAAACGGACACCTAGTGAAATTAAGCCCAAATAATGATTAAATGTGAGATTAATTTAGCTGAGTGGACACACAGTATCCTTTTTCCATCTAACTTTATAGCTATTTGTTGCCCTATATTCTCGTCTAAAGTGGAATTACTGCCATCTTGAGTGAAGATGTGGCAGAAGAAATGTATTTACTTTCTTTCAAGCCCATCCACATATCACCTTTTTATTAGGCATATACGCTAATTACATTTAATGCAAAATAATTCCTCTGTACTTCTTTTTTCACTTTCTTTTCTAATGAACAGATCCACGTGAGTAATTTTGCTTTTTTGCCTTTTTCTTTTGTTTTCCTCTTTTTCTTTATAATTTTCTTTAACTTTTCTTTTTTCTGTGCTCTCTCTTTTCCTTTCTAGTTTCAAGCCACATCTCTCTACATTATTTGTTGGCTTAAGTGGCTAAAACGCCCCCAAACTTGACACGAATTGCAATTTTAATCCCCAAACTATTGCTGCACTTCAAGACACTCCTAAACTTGGCAAAATGGGTTTTAATTCATCCCCGAGCTACCACATGGCACAGCAAGTGTAGTCACACGCCAACAGGCGCGTGAGAGGTGCCACGTCAGTTTTTTTTTTTTTTTTAAAAGAAAAATCAATTTTCGAAAATTCATTAAAAAGTGAGTATATTTTTTTAAAATCAGAAAAAACTAATTTCTTTTTTAAAAATGTGGAAAACCCATTTTTTAAAAATAAATAAGGACTAGATTTTTTATTCTGGAACTTTTTAAATCTTGAAAAGGCGAGAAACCTTTTTTTAAAAAAAAAATCTGGAAAAATAATTTTTTTTAATTAAAAAACCTGGACTTTTTAAAAATCTGGAATATAAATAAACCCATTTTTCTAAAAAAGAATATGAAAAATTGAATTTTTGATTAAAAACCTGGAATTTTTTAAAATCTGGGATACTGATTTTTTTAAGAATAAAGTGGAAAACTGATAATTTTTTTCTAGATTTAAAAACTAATCTAATTTTCCGGGATTTTTTTTTTTAAATGGGTTTTCTACATTTAAAAAAAAAAAATCAGTTTTTCCAATTTTTTTTAAAGAAGTGTCTTAAAAGAATCATGAAAATCTGAATTTTTTAGGACACTTTTGAAAAAATATCAAGTTTTCATTTTTTTTTTTTAGGCTAAAGTCATAAATTGACCCTTAAACTATACCCGAAAAGTCATTTTCACACTTGAACTTCAGTGGTGACCTATTACACACCTAACATATAAAAAAGTGATATTATTTACCCCCTACGCACATTTAACCAGTCTCATGTGTGTAGGTGTTCCACACGCGCACGACACTTCAGCGACACGTTATTTGTTCTTTCATAATTTTTCTTTTTTATTTATTCTTTCACAATTTTGCTTTTTTCCCTTTCTTATTTATTTGTGGGCCCCACTTTTTAAAAAACTTTTTCCCTTTTCATTGTGTCTTCTTCAACAGCAGTTGCCTGCTGTGCCTTCCCCATGTTTCTTCACTTCATCTCCCATGGATGCATCTCTAGACCTCTCCCTTGAAACTTTGAGAGAGGAATTTTATGGAAGAAAATTGAAATGAGTGGAAAAGATGACGCCTTTCATAGAAAAGTTCACCCCAAAACCCTTCTTCTCCATTAGCACATTTGCCCACGCCCTTCTTCTTCATCTTCATTTCCTCCCACCCCATTCCACCACCACCACACCCTCTTCTCCTCCAACGCCACCCCCAAAATCCTTCGTCTTCTTTTTCTTCATTTCACCGAATTGAACAAACCGAAGTATTTTTGTCTATTCTCTTCCTTTCTTGAGAAAAAAAAATCAAAATACTACAAGAAAAGGTTCAGATTTTGGAGCCATTAAAACTTGAAATTTTGTAGCCATGAAACCTAGGTTACTACTAAATCTCTGCAAATTCCATTAGATTGTGGTTTTTTTGTTTTTTTTGTTTTGTTTTGTTTTTGATAATGAAACTAGAAAGTAACAATTAATTGCCCTTATGATAGACTAATAGCAGTAATAAAACTGTTATACCCCGTACTTTGTACGTTGGAATATTCTAAGTCGGTTGCGACAAGTTAAGGACAAGGTTGTAAATTTTTCCGATTTTGTTAAAAGTACATAAGTTGCATATTCATCTTTTTATTGGTATGGAATGTTAGGGGTAAAATTGGAATAAGGAAAATGTGGGGTCAAAAGTGAATTATGGAAAGTTAAGCATTTCATGAGAATTTGGGGCTAGAAGTGAAATTTTGGAAAAAGAATATTTCATGAAAATGGCCACATGTGGCCATGTGTGAGATGTGGGCCATAGGGCCACTTGTGCAAATTATATATGATGAAAAAGATGACAAGGTAAGACAAATTATTCATCTTTTATTACTTAAGAAAAGTCTAGAAAATTGGAGAAAAAAAGAAGGGGCAACCGGCCACACCCCTATATATATATATATATGGACATGTGATGGAAAAAGCAAGACAATTTATCATTTTCCACTCAAGAAAGTTCAAGAAACACGGAGGAAAAAAATGAAAGGCCATTCGGCCATGGAGGAGAAAAAGAGAAGACCAAAAATCTTCTCCAAAAAAAAATATTTCTTCTAGGTTTCCTACTAATTGGAAGGTCCTAATCAACATGGAGTGGTTGTTGGAGCAAACAAATCCTTGGTTCTTGCAAATCTCAACCCTAACCAAGTTGAAGAACAAAATGGAAAAAGGTGAGGTTTAATCTTCTTTACATGACTTGTGGATGATTTGTGTATGTTGTGAAGTGTGGAAATGAATGAAAATCATGAAAATAGGGATGTTGAAGTGTGTGTGTGTGTGTGTGTGTGTTTGGCCGTGTGTATGTAGAGTGGTGATGGAGTGATGGATTAATTGTATTCAACATGTTTGTGTGTTGTTGTAATGTGTAGAAAATGGATGAAATTCATGGAAATATGGAAGTTGGTATGTGGCCGTGCATATGTGTTGTTTGTAGAATATGATGAACTAATTTTATTTACCATGATTTGGTTGTTGTTGCATGGATTCCATAATGAGAATGATGGTTTAAAGATTTAAATGAAAGTTGGAATCGTTTGTAGGTTGTTGGAGAAGATAATGTAATTTTAATATAGTTCTTGTATTATTGTGGTTAATGATGTTAATGTATGGAATGTTGGTACAGTTTGTGAATTTGGCGGAAAGAAATGTATTGTTGTTGTTCTTATGGAAATTTGAGGTTTCGAGTTTCATTATATAGTGGATGGGCTGATTTGAATGTATTGTGAATTGTCCGAAGCGTTCTTGAATTGTGTTAAGTGATCTTGGGTTAGTTTTGAATATGCGATCGTTGATATTAGTTTGAATATATGAGGTTAAATTGAATATGCATCGATGTTGTCGAATTATGTAGAAAGGAGCTATTAATGTTAGAATGTGTTTGGAATTGCTATGGATATTGTTGATGTGGTTGTTGGTATTGTTGTTGGATATTTGGCCTAGTTGAATTCTCGGGGTGTTGCATTTATAGGGGAAATGCTGCCGAAATTTTTATGGACAGAGTGTTAATTTGGATTCTTAAGTGTTATGGCTAATGGTTGATACCTAATGACATTATTGTAGATCGTGAGAAGTCGAGACGTAAGTTCGGATGAGCTTAGGAAGCGGCTAAGGTATGTAAAGCTTACCTTTCCTTCTTTTGGCATGTCTTGGAGATGGCTAAGCTATGATACGTTATGAGCCTTGGGGGTAATTCTATTCGTAAAATCCGAACATGTTTATGATTCATATTTGCTTTGTGATGTTGGCATCCTTAATATGGTCAAGCTATGATCCGTTTGTCCTTGTTATGATTGGATTTGAAACACTATGTATATGGTTTGTTCTGAAGGGATCTTATGTCTTTGTATGACTAAATTTCAAAAGTTGCATAAAAGTTTTGCTTTCAAAAAAAAAAAAAAAAAAAAAAAAATTCGTTACGTGCTTATGTTATGTTCTGCGGGCCCAGTATGAGTGTGAGTATTACGAAAGTCTGCGGGTTCGCTCGGCCCTAGGTAAGGGTCGGGTGCCCATCACACCCTATCGGATTAAGGGTGTGACAAAAACGGTGCACAGCAGATATGGCATATGAGAGATGTTCCTTCGGTTCAGCCATGGGAAGTAATTTTCCAAGTTGGGTTTATCAAGAACTAGTTGAAAAGTTACAGTGAAGAAATTAAACAATGTGATGAAAAAATGGAGGAAAGGGGCAGGGGGCGTGAAGATAGGGGAGGAGGAGGAGAAGGGGCGGGGGGAATTGCCGGAGACGAGAAGCAGTGGCGGAAAATTGAAGAAGAAATGGGATCTGTGTGGGGGCGGGGGTGGGCATGGGATGGAGGGTGGGATTAAAAAATATGAATTTGGTATTAAAAAAAAAAGGAAAAATGAATTAATTTTAATAAAACGTGCCCATTTTAAAATTATTTTATATTTTATGCCACATCAGCTCTCAGGGGCTAAATAAATTCACTTTTTAAATGTTTAGGTGTGTAATAGGTCACCACTGAAGTTTAAGTGTGAAAATGACTTTTCGGGTATAGTTTAAGGGTCAATTTATGACTTTAGCTTTTTTTTTTTTTAATAAATCCATTTTTCACAGATATTTTAATTAAAACTGTAGTTTTTCAGTTTTTTTTTTAAATCAAATTTTCCAGATTTAAAATAAATATTTCATTGTTCCAGATTTTATATATATATATATATATATATATATATATATATATATATATATATATATATATATATATAAAAACATTTTTTTTTTTCAAAACAATTTATCTATGTGGAGGACACATAGGATGAAAATGCCATTTGACATTAATATTTTACATGTGGAGGGCCACATAAGCCTTAATTTATAGCTGGACCCGCGAGTGACTACACTCACTCTGGGTCATGAGCTCAGGGGTGTAATAAAACCCATTTAGCCGAGTTTAGGGGTGTCTTGAAGTCCATCAATAATTTGGGGACTGAAGTTGCAAAACGCGCCAAGTTCAGGAGTGTTTTAGTCACTTAAGCCTTGTTTGTTTCCAAAAGTCTGTTAAAAAAATCCCTCTTCATCGCTCATTACTGCCATTCAAGCCAATTAAAATTGTTTGAAAATCTTTTGAGTTTCAATTTCATGGAACAATTTACAGGTCATTATCAATGTAATACCGAAAGAAAACAAGTTAAAACAAATAAAAGAGATTGAAGCTTGACCAAAAAAATGAAAGCTTGTCGGAATAACAATTTGAAGGATAAACCTACAAGAAAAGTAGAGTACGGTGTAGAGCTATCATAAAAAGGTAAGATAATGGATAAAATATGATTATCAGATAATAAATAAAGACAAATTTAGAAAAAATAAATAAGGTAATGACGCGATAACACTAAATTGGTCATTACATGAAATGGAACTTTTCTTCATTACGTAAGGATGCATTTAATAATATGATAAAATAAAATTTAAGTAACAATCAAAACAAACATTGTAGTTAAACTAACAACATAATACAATACAATAGATAACAAGCATCCAAACAAGCTGTAAGATGGAGCGAGCGTAATCCACAACCCACCTTATGACTGGTTAGTAAAGGTGAACGCTTGGTTTTTTGATGGTATATATCAAATACTGAACCGTAGTTTGTTAGATTCGGTTCGACACGGTTCTTCGGTATGCACTAATATGCTTGCTCTGCTTAAAAAGGTCTATTTTTGGAATTACAAAATAGTATTATTGCTCCCAAACGCACACACAAGTATACATAGTCGTACAAGTAATAAAGTGATAAAATTATCAAGTGTCGAATCCACAAGGACTTGTGATTAACTATTTACCAAATAAATGATCCTAATTATCTAAATAAGGACTAAATCTGAAAGTCATGTTTCTAATGTTATATCCCGTGTTTTTGCATATTCGGAAAATTTGGACATAATTGTGATTTGTAAGAATAAGGCCATGCTTTGATTTTATGTGGTGTGTATGTTGTTACTTATGGAAAATATTGACACGAGAACATTGGAGAAGGCCTATGGGCAAAGTTGGAATTTTAAAAATTTATTTCGGGAATTTGCGAAAGATGATCCATAAGTAATTGGGCTAAAAAAAAATAAGAGAATTTAGGCCCAAAGGTTTGAGGGTGGCCGGCCAACATGGCCTTGGCCCAACCCAATTTAAATGGTCATGTGCTAAGCATGTGGCTTGTGAGTATAAGTGGATGATTCCATGCATACTCATCCATTAGAAAGTTCAAGAAAAAAAAAACAAAGAGAGGGTGAGAGTGCAAAGGCCATTCGGCTGAACTTCCTTGGAAAAAAAAAAATTCTAGTTCTTCAACTTTGATCCTAAAATCTTGTTCTTCTTGAATTCCTAATAAGTTCAAGACGCTCTTCGACGTGGCATAATTAGTTGAGCGAAAGGACGACGTTTGTGGCAAGAGGAAATTGAGAAAAAGGTAAGAATCTTATTCTTTTATGTTATGGGAGATGTGTGTATGTTATAATGATTAGAATTGGATGGGAAGTATGGAATTGTGATGTGTGTGTGCATAGCCGTGTGTGTGTGTGAAGTAGTGCATGGCCGTGAGCCATGGTGTGGTGAAGGGAAGCGAATTAAATTTCATTTAGTTGTTAGTTGTGTTGTTGCGATGTTTGTGATGTAAAGAAAGGTTTAATGAATCAAGTTGGTGTTGAGAATGGTTGTGAGTTATTATGGGGAATTACATGATTTTTATATAGTTTTTATATAATTATGAAAGTAAGGTTTTAGAATGTGAATTAGTGTTATGGTTAATGAACTTGGAAGGAGGCAATACAATTTTGTAGTTTTGTTGCATTTGTAGAAGTTTGGGATGAATTATGGTTTGATGGAAGTTTTGTATATTTTGTAGAATAATGAGAAACGTGTCCGAATTGTATTTGAATGGCCGTGAATTAGTAGACAAATATGAAAACGTCGATATTGGATTGAAAGTGTGAAGTTAGAATGGAAGTTATTGCATTATGAAGAAAGTAATACTATTCATGCTAGAATGCGTTTTAATTCGATTGTTGATATGGTTGATGTTGTTGTTGGGTTGGTTGTTGTTATTTTGGCCGAGTTTAATTCTCGGGATGTTGGATTTATAGGGGAGATGCTGCCCAAATTTTTGTAGATAAATAAGGGCTAAGAATGAACTTTCAAAGGCATATGACTTATGTTTGGTAACTTTGACCAATTGTAGATTCTGAAGCAAACGGGATTTGAGTTTAAGCGAGTATAAGGTGTGTGCAAGGTATGTAAAGCCTATCTTTTCTTCTTTTGGCATGTCTTAGTCTTACTAGGTCCAGATCGGAACCTCGGGGATAATTCTGCTCTTGGAAATCCGAGTTTGATTTGGCATACTATTCATTCAGCGCAATTGAACTACAATCCTTATATTTGGTTAAAAGAATGCTTAAACCTTTGTAACTTTCGCAAATGTATTTGAGTCGCTCCGAAACTCTTATGGATGACCTTAGGGAGCCTAATGTTTGTAATTTATATCCGCCGCCTCGACGTGACCCGAGGTGGGCCCGCAAGTCCCGAGACTTCCCTTATTTGATTTGTTTGGCTCAGTTTCGTATAATATGAAAAGGAAACGTTTGCCTATGACTCTAAAGTCCGTTTGAAATGCCCTATAGTATTATTTGACCGTTCTTCACTATGAATGATACTAAATTTTTCGAGAATGACCTACGACGTATTTTTCGAAAAAATTGATAACTTAACGATGCCACTTCTGTATATTAATTCCGATTGACCCGATACTCATTTTGAGCCCTCTGATACTAATGTGTAAGTATATAAAATTATGTGTCGAGTCCTGGAATTTACTTTTAATATGCATATGGTTTCTGCACTATTCTGCTCGTGCCAATGATTATGATTTCGTTCGCCGGTACCCGGGCCGGTTTTGTGGTCGTGCGCATTATGACATATTCGGCAGTATGATGTGTTACGATTTCCGAGACCTCGCCATAGGTCCGGTTACCGTTTTGGTGTTATGATGTGATATGGCATCTGATATGTTCTGATGATTTGATGTGTGTGACGTTGTGATGTGTTCGGAGTTTGTACGGAGATCTGAAATCTTCTGGAGTATGATGTGTTGTGGCACCAGCGTCAGGGGGTGACCACGTTCCTGAGCCTTATGCATGACTTTTATTTGCATTACGTACATTTGCATTCCGCACGGGTTTGATCGTTATTACATGTATTTGTTTCTGTATCTTCGACTCCGGTCATGATTTGGATTCTTGTACCTTCGCTTTACATGCTCGATCTTCTTTCGTACCGACCCCTTTCTTCGGAAGCGTTTCGTGCGCCCAGTACGGACGCTCGATTGGGTGATCCTCCGGTTTAGGCTACCCATTCTGCTACTTTGGAGTGCTCCCCTCGGTCCGGAGCCCACATTTGGTATATATGTTTTGCTATGCATATTACGTACATTTGTGATCGTTCGGGTACGGCGGGGCCACGTCCCGTCATATGTTCGTATGTTGTTTTGTTGTAGAGGCCGTAGTCATATTTGTGGGTCGTGGGTCCTGGTACGTTCGTATATGATTCGATTTGCGTCCTTAAGCGGCCCCGTTGTTGCTATGGCCGATATGGCCCACATGTTTGTATGTATGTGTATGTGTATGTACGGGCGATGTGCATTCCGCCGCTTTTGATTTTGATATGATGATTCTGCGCGGCGACCGCTTAGGGTAGCATTCGTTTCGGTATTTGTGTGATGTCGCCTATCGATTCTGGTACGAATAATATATACGTTAAGTACGGATAAGCCCTAATATGACAATGTGGTTCGTAAGTCTGTTTGGGTGCCTAAGTAGGGCACCAGTCACGGCCCACGGGGCTGGGTCGTGACATCTAATTTGACGGAAAAAAAAAACTTTAACCAAAAGAAGAGCAGATTTTTAGGTTATCAATGAGATGAATGTTTTAGGGTTCTGGTCAATCCTTTTGAGTTCTCAAACTACTTATCTTTAAAATCGAATTATCTGTGACTGCTAATTAACCGGATTATTATTACTAGTAGTATTCTCCCGACTTACTACTCGCCTATTCAGAATAGATTGTCGCCTATATTCATACGAAATTAATTGATTAAGATTAGTTTACGGTATTTAATTGGACATAACAACTACGTATGTCCCTATCCTAGCCGCAAACCCCTGTCCTAGTTCTAGGGTATTAGATCACGCCCTCTTTAATTCTTCTCCAGTCTTTATTATTATTATTATTATTATTAATAATAATAATAATAATAATAATAATAATAATAATAATAATAATAATAATATTAGTAGTAGTAGTAGTAGTAGTAGTAGTAGTAATAATAATAATAATAATAATAATAACGATAGTAACTAGTAAAAATGGTAAAAGCTAAGGTATTTGATTTATTATTAATTTAGAAGCTCGAAGAAATAAATCGGAAGAAAGGCAGGTCAAAATTGGGTGTCAACATAGGCTATAGCAAAGAGGATAATAAGTTTACTCAATTAAATAATTCAGTTTTGAAGCTATTAAGATGCTGACAGTGATGTACATAAAATCATAAAAAGACATTTTACGATAAGTAACAATAGTTATGTCTCTTGCATAATATTACCTATCCTTAATCTACTCTTTGAACAAGTACAAATTTAAATAATTAGTTCTGGTAATCCATTTTTGAAAGGAAATGAAAAGACTGCTATTATAATAGGCAAGTGAAAATTATAATATTTATGTATTATATTATTCTAATCTAAGTGGAAAGCTTCAAATCTAAATATATTGGAAGATTAAAATAACCCTATAAAATTGAGAGACTATAGTAACTCTTAAGTAAATAAATTAATTAATCTTCTTAAATCACTACATTAACCAACCTCTTGGTTGCTGTAACATAATGGTAGAGTTCAAAAGGTTGTAATAAGTAATTAATGTAAATTAATTCAATTGATAAATACTTGAATAAAAGGTTCAAGGAATGCCCCAAGAAACAACTATTTAAAGGCAAGAAAGAGTTTATTTCCCTCTCCATCTTCAAGCTTACCAGAATTTCATTAATTTTTCCTTTTTGTTTTTGCAGGGGGGGAAATTGGTAGAAGGAGAAGTACATAGCTGTTGGAGATTGAAATGGAGGTAGCCGTGAGAATCAACCTCTGACGCCATTATTCTTGCAAGAGCGTAAGAAAATCAACACAATATTTATATTTTATATATAGAGATGAAATTTTAAATGTGTTTTAGTTTTATCATTCAAATGTTTATCCTCTACTTTTGGCAAGTTGTTCCTACTTTTTATATAGAGAAAGTTCATATATTTTTAATTTTCTTTATAATCAGAAGGTATTCGTAATTTTTTGTAAGTTTATTTTTGAAATTGAAATTATCAGTACTTTCTATCACAGTAAAGACAATTTTTTTAGCAAAATGAAAAAAAGGTGGGATTCTATCAGCACAATTTAGATATAAGAAGAAAAATAATCTTCACAACTGAATTAGAAAATAAAAGTAAAAGACAAGTTAAAGCAGTGATATTCCCTCTACATAGTTAAATCTAAAAAATACAAGATTAGAACTGATAATCTAATTAATAGTGCAATTTACACTTCTCTAAGATCTACGTTTCATTAGAAATGACAAGTTAAAGGAAAAAAAATTCAAAATATATCAATAAAAACTTTTTCGACAAGTTTATTTGATAATTTTAGAGTTGCATCTCTATTAAACACTTAGAAAGTTAAAAAAATAAAAAATAAAAAACTATATACTATATATTATGAGATTCATATGTTATTTAAATTCACTTGAGTCGTGTGAATCTGAAGTTCTAACATACATGCCTGATGTTTGGCTTGCCAAAGTTTCGCTTCAAATAATTTTGAAACAAGCAATTTAAGACGTTTTGCATGACACAATTAACATGGGATAACACGTCCAACGCACGTGTCCAAGAACTAGTATTACCAAAAGTGGGAAGCTTCAAATGTCAAAGTTGGAAAATGCCCATCAAGTATTCAATGATCATTTTAGCCTTCATCCAAGAGTATAAAATGACTATTTTGCCCTCGCTTAAACACTACTCTAATAATTTTTTTTGTACTAAACAGTAAAAGCATCTCATAATAAAATCCTTCATAATAAATTCTCCTAATAATCACAAAAATAATAATTTTGATGAAACTCTTACACTTCTTGCCATTAGTATCTCCGTAAGAAAATCTGAATAGCCACACATAATATACTACTGAATAATTAAAGTTTTAACCAAAAAAATATATTATCTAAAGCACTTAAATGGTAGAGACATTCACTTTGGTGCAAAAAACCAAAAACTTAAACTTTTCAAAAAAAAATTTTAAAATCAAAATTAATTTTTTTTTTTGGAGGGTGGAGGTGGTGTGGCGTTGAGTCACAGGGGGTGAGGGGTGGGGTTGGCAAAAAAAATAAAATTGGTGGGGGCGGAGGGGTGCAGGGAGAGGGGGTGAGGGGTGGGAGGAGGAAGGGGGTCTTTGGCGAAAAAACAAAAAAAAAAAAAAATGGGGGTGGGAGAGGGTTTTGGGGTGAGGGGTGGGGTGAGGAGGTGGGGTTGGTGAAAAAACAAAAAAATATATCAAAACTTAAAAAAAAAAAAAATGTGGGGGGGGGGGGGGATGGGTGGAGGGAGAGGTGGGAGGAGGAGGAAGGGGGGTGGTGGATTTTTTGGGATGTTTTTGTATTTTGCAAAAGTTTAACAAGTTTTAACAATTACATTTCGGACTCTCATTAACCTAATCAGATTTTTAATTAGGCTTTGACTTGGACTGGTCAAATGTGTCACCTATAGTAATTACAAGATTTGTTAGTCAACTATAGTTAAATTTTCGTAATAACTAAACTATTCACATGGCAAGAAACAATTACCCGTATGTCCCCTTCTAAGATTTTGCAGATTGATGCCTTTCGTTGATGCTCTCGTACTAGAGCCCGTTTGGATTGGTTTATAAGTTGGTCAAACCAGCTTATAAGCCATTTTTAACTTATTTAAGTGTTTGGCAAAATAGAAAACAGCTTAAATTAAGTTGTAAAGTGCTTAAAATAAGCCAAAACTAAGAAGTTGCTCAACCCCAACTTTTTTTTTTTTTTTTGGCTTAAAAGCCATTTTGGTTTGACCAACAACTTTACCCTTTTATCCCTTATATTTTCTGTTAATTCAAATACTAGCCTTACTTCTAAAAACCCTTTAAGTACTTTTATCTAAACATATAACTGCTTATTCATAAAATAACTTTCAGCACTTAAAAGTACTTTAAGCACTTATGCTTAAAAGCCACTTTTTTTCAATTAATCCAAATGAGCTCTAGTACTTGTCTTTTGTCTCTTGTCTTTATTTTATTGTTTCTCTTTCTTTTTTTCTAATCTTTTTATTTTTCTTTTTAAAAATTATTAAAAAAAAAAGGCACAAGGACCAATATTTTAGCTAACCGTTTTTAGATTAATGCGAATATAAGAAAATTAAATAATTATACTACAACAAGAAATAATTTAAATAATACTAAAGTCACTGCTAATAAAATATAAATTACTAGGAAACATATCCTTTTTTTCATTTGCAAATAAAACAAAACTTATTTCGAAAATATGAATCTATATTTTTATAATTTGTTTCACAAAAATTAACTTGCTAAAAATGATTTAAAATCAAAATATTAAAATTAAGCTTAAATTCTTTTTCTTGAATTTTTTTTTAGAATTTGTTTCTGGAGTAAACTTGTCATTTATTATACCTTGTTAGTATATAATATATACCATGATTTAAAATCAAAATATTTTTTTTGAAAATTAAGCTTAAATTCTTATTTAATATGCAATTTTTTTTTTAGGAATGAACCGGTCTCTATGATACCTTGTCAGTATAGTATATATACTATGCTGGTATCATATATGATTGAACTCTTTTTGAAGGAATGAATCAACACTCTATGATATCTTGTCAGCATATGATATATGATTCATGACACCTTGTTAGTATATGATATATATCATGTGGGTGTGTCATAGAGGATTGAGTTGTTCTTGATAAGAATGAGCCAGCCTTAAGTTGTGTTTTTTTAAAAGGAATAAATCAACCCTTTATAATACCTTGTCAATAAATGATAGCATGTGGGCATTGTAGAGGACTGAGTAAGAAATGAATGTGTCATCTATGGTACCCATGTCAGTAGATATATATATATATACAAAAGACCGTTTTAGGAACAAATGAACTGTAAGTCCTCTATGATACCTATCAGTATATGTTATATATATATACCCAAACCAAACCAATTGCGTCGGGTTTTAAATTTATACATCAAACCAAACCAATAAAATTTGAGTTTTCCAACCTCGGGTTTTCTCGAGTTATTCGGTTTTCTCGGATTTTTCGGATTTTTTTCCGAAATAGTCCTGATACGAAACATATAACTTTTACTTCAAATATGTCTTTAATCCTAGTAAGACACAACTATATAATTCATGAAAATAACACAAAATGTGAGAAGAGTGATGACATTGTATTAAAATATTCAACAAAAGTTAATAAAATCGGTTATATATATTGCTAATTAATAAGCCATAAAGAAAATGGCCATAATCTAAAAATACTAAATCATGCTAAAATAAGTACGGCTAATAAGTATTAATTACATGACAAGAAAAAAAACTTAAGTTATGTATTTTTACTCTCTAAACCAATTATGTAAAATAAAGAATAGATATCCAACATTATTGTCATTCCTAGTGGTAAATTGAATTTCTTTTGTTAGTATTGGTGTTGAGTTGGTTTTGGTTTGGACTTTATATGAGTTACTAATATATCCATAGGATATAAAAATGACATGTTCTAAGTTCAATCTTAAATAATACGATAATAGATAAAAAAAAAACTACGATATATATATATATACAAATAAATATTTTTATGTATAAAATATTTTAAAAATTGAATACATGTAATGTCTTGGTTTGGTTCTTTGACTTTTTTTTACAAAACCAAACAAAACTAATTATGGTCGGGTTTTTTTTTTTCGACATCAAATCAAGTCAAACCAAACTACTAGCCGGGTTTTTTTTCCGGTTTGACTCGATTTAACGGTTTGGTGCGGTTTATCGGTTTACTTTGTACACGCCTACATGTGGGTATCATAGAGGGATGAGGAGTGTTTCTTGAAAGAATAAATCTGTCACCTATGATACCCTGTCATTATAGATATACCATGTGGGTATCATAATATACTGCAACAATATACTTCAACTATTACTGATTTGGTATAGCATATGCTAGAATAAATTGTTTTTGAGATATAGAAAAAATAAAATAAAAATAAAAATATATACTGTAGTAGTTATCTCTTTACACTCTATGTCAATTAGGGCAAAATAATTACCAGCCCTTGTTTGTTTTTTACTCGAGCTAGCACCCCCTCCACCCCCCCCATCACACCTGTTTTTTTTTATCCTAGCTCTCATTTCGTGTTTCACGACGCCGGTGGGGTGTCGAGGGAGGTAAGGGCGGTGTTGGGGCCTTGGATATGTGCTAGTAGGGTCTCGCTTCAGGAACTAAAACTATATAGAAGTTTGCCTAATATTATATCTTAGTGTAAAAGTGTGCGTAAACACCTCTTATACATTATTATACACTTCTATACAAGGTTGATACATTAGCTACGGTAGGTGTATATTGTTGTATAATGTTGTATACCCTGAAAAATGGCTATGGGGGTATAAATTAAAAATATGGCTTATGCTGGATTGAACATTATTGAAATTTCTCCTTTAGATTATAGAAGAAGAAGAAGAAAAAAAAAAAAGGAAATAAAGAAAAAAAATTGAATAAAAATAAAATAGATAAAACAATGCACCAATATTCTCACTTTCTGCCTTTGCTCTCAGTTTTCAAACTGTAGCTTTCATTGGTGAGTCTCCTGCCCTCCAGTGAATCGCTCATCACAAGTATCTTTCTCTACAATTGAGCCCCCTAGGTTTCTAATCTTCTTCACTTCTCTTCCTTCATTTTATTAATTAATTAATTCATCTTCTTTTCTTTTTATCATCATCATCATCATCATCATCATCATTATTATTATTATTATTAATGCTGTCTTGAAGAAATTGGTTGAGAAAAATCACGTTGGGCACTGTAAGAGGGGTAAGTTGCACCGGAAAAAAAATGGGTTTAGTGATTTTGAGTTATAATAATTTTAAATTAATTAGTTTAATTACTCCCTTAAATTTAATAATCCTGCTCAGAGTGGCCCTTTGAGTTAATGTTGGTAGTGTTAGAGACGGAACGGAAACATTCAGGATCTTAATTTCTGCATATGGGTTTTGGGTCGGGTCGGGTCAGTTCTTTTAATTGGGTTTGTATTTATTAGATTAAAAATAAAAAAATATTACTCACGGAAGTTGGATTTTCCGGTAGGTGTGAGTTTTGTGTTTGTGTTAGAAAATATAGTTAAGTGATTTTGGTGAAAAAACGTGATAGTTATGTGACCATCTATGAAATTTACACCTCGTTTGTGTCATTTACATATCAAAGTTATTCCGGTAGATGTGGTTTTTGTGTTAATAAAGTCAAAGTTTTGTGAATTTTGTATTAGAAAATATAGTTTAAGTGATTTTGGTGGGGAAAAAAGTAACAGTTATGTGGCCATCTATGAAATTTACCCCTTGTTTGTGTCATTTACATATCAAAGTTATTCAACACTAATAAGTAATATTTATGTCGAATTGAATGTGCTGAGTTTTCCCGAATCCATTAGCTTTGGTCCGAATCTTGTATTTGTCTTAAAAAATTCATTCAATGTACACTAATCATTAATTTAGAACCCATTAAGTTAAAAGGGCTAGAATTCAGAACCCATAAAATTCACATCCTGGATCCGACTTTGCTTGTTAGAGATCTTGATATTTAATTTTACGAAATGAAGCGATTTCGTCTTGCTTGCTGGGAGAGATGAAGCTTCCGGACCATCTTTTCCTGCCAGATAGTGAGCGATCACTCAGTAATGAACTAATTCAACAACGTAGAATAACTGAAAGTGGTGGGCAAGTAGTGTAGATATCACTTACGGGAATAATATCTCTATTTTTCTTATAAAGCAGTTAATGGAGTAACTCTTAAAGTCTCACTCGCTCGCTTGCTGTAAAGACTGGGACTAGATTGATAGATCACAAGGCATCTGCTCGTTAGCAGTCTGGTTCAGAAGGATCTTTTTTGGTATTAAAGTCTGAAATCTGTGAGAAAGTAGCCCATTCTTCAGCTACGCAAAGATGAATTACTGCTTATTCGACCGGTCCTACCCCGGCAAAAGCCTGAATATCATTAAGAATATCTTAACATTGTGGATTTTTTTTTTTTTTTGTGTGTGTGTGTGTTTTAATAATGAAAGGTAATATATGAATAAGAAATAACCTAGAGTTATTGCATCTACAAAGATTTAATTATTAGAAGGTTGGTTATGGATTCCACTCTATTTTTCTTTTCAGTGATCTTTCGCCTTCCTTGTGTAATTTGTTTGTCTACTGATTTTGGCTGAAGCGTCTGAAAATTCAAAAGGAAGGTACGAGAAAAGGGAAAAAAGAGATGAGTGATATAGTGGGGGGACCCGATTCTTCTGCAACTACTTCAGTAACAGCAGAATCATCAAAAACTACTGGTTTTGATGCAAATCAAATTGCTGAAGTGAAAGCTTGGCTCACTTTACAATTTGACGCTGTGGGTAAAGATGTCCCTGATTTTGAGTATACTCCTCGAAGCATTGGTGAATTACACAAACTTGCCACTCTATCGCAAGCCAAAACCCAAGCTGCTGTAATTGTTGCCAATGATCACCGTCAAAAAGCAGCCGAGTACAGGTCCCAAGGTTATAATTTTCTGTGTAAATTACTCGAGCTGACATTTGGTTAATTCAGGTTCTTGTCTCGGTGAGCTGATTGTGTGTTTGTGATTGCAGCTGCCCGGATAAGAGAGATACTGGAGAGTGTGGGATTGGCCCAAGAGAGTTTACCATCTAATGTAGTTTCATCTGCACATGTTCTTGCAAAGGTTTCAAATTTGTTGGATATTAGAGATACTGAATTAAGTAGGTAGGTCACCTTTTTCCACTAATTTTTTTTTTTGTTCTCTCTCTTTTTAATTTGTTTATTCTTAATAGGAAAAATCGTTGTAGTTTTCTTGTTGCAGTGGCAGATCTTTCTCTACGGAAAACAGCAGTAGAAGAGAAGAGAGCTAAAGTGCAGCAAGAATCAAAAGTTCTTCTTGAGTACATTCGAAAGGCAATAGCAAGATTGACTTATTTGAAAAGGTACATTTTCTTTTACATTTGATCTCACTCACTCATGAAATAACTCCTTTGGAATGGGGTAGTAGATAGCACAACTTGGAGTCAATGTTCTTATATCGTTGAGTTTGACTTCCTGGCACTCTCTTTCTGTAGTATGTTGGTTCAAGAAATGAGCACTTCTCTTACCAAAGAGAAATTCTGAGCCTTGCAGTTAATCAATACCATCTTTCTTCTCTCAACTATTTTCTGTGTTCTGGCAGAACACTTTCACAGCTTGAAGATGATGTTGCTCCATGTGAAGCACAAATGGAGAACTGGAAAACAAACTTAGCAATTATGGAGTCAAAAGAGCGGCAGTATTTGAAAGAGTACGGTTATTATAAGGTAAGTTTACTTTTGTCTTGAATAATTTACTGCGAATTTATGGATATCATCTTCTTCTGCCAGTTAAAAGACAAGATGCTGTTGCAATATTTTAGTATCATATGAATGGTTATGAGGACATCTTTTGATGTAGTATACCCTGCAATTTTGTGGTTCTAGAGCTTCAACTTTATTAGTTTTCGCGATACGTCCTCTTAAACTTTTTGCTAGTTTCCATGGAATATGTATATATATACGTGCCCGTCTGCATATGTGTATGAGTGTATATGTGTATGAATTTCATATCTTTCGGTAGCATTTACTCTTGTGAAGGAGAAAGCTTGATGGAAAAGTCTTTCTAGTATTGAGAAGATTCAATATCCTCAAGATGATAGTCTGCAGCTTTGTGAGTGAGGCTGTTTATTTTATTTTTCTCTTCCTCTGTGCCAATAGAGATGGGAAATTTGTGGTACCATTTTTTTTAATGATGAAAAAGTCGTCCGACAGTGTCTCTCTTCACGTTTAATGCTAAATCGACGATCTTGGCAAAGTAAAGCCATGAGTTGGCTGGATGTGAGGATCGGTGAAGGCCTCTGGAGGGCTCTGCTATCTGTAAAATTTTAATCCTCCCTTTCTCCCTACTGGTGGACAAATGTAAGTGAAATAGTGGTTTAGTCATTGTGACTTGTTGCGAACCTTGATTCAGAAGGCAGCACTTCTAGGACCAGTTGTGCGATGGCTGGCAAGGGCTTATGTCAGTAAGGTCGCCACTGGAGGACTGGTTAAAGAATGCTCATGCGTGATGACTGGATGAGTCAGAAGGCAGCACTTCTAGGACCAGATAAATTGCTTAATGGGCCCACATTATCGTTCTATGGAGCAGCAACTCATCTTTCATCATTTGTCATAAAAGCTACTTCTGCTGTGAAACATAGTTTATTTGATGAGCTGCCCTTCAGCAGGCAATTTCTTCTGTTAAAAAAACCTATTTTAATCTGAAAATCGGATCCTTTTTGCCTCAACATGCTAGAAACTTTGAGATCTGAATGTATACCTGGCACCTGATCATAATTTTGGATACCCGAAACTGTGAAGTGGATGTTAAAAGGTCTTTGGATGCAGGCTATGCTTAACCGTGTTGGTTACACCCCAGAGGTTAGTCACGGGGTATTGGTCGAGATGGCAGAGCATAAGAAGGACTTGGAGAAGAAAACAAAGCCAATTCTTGATACTCTGAGAAGCTACCAAGACTTGCCTCCTGTAAGTATTTCTAAACGTTACACAAGTTCGATTATTCTCCTCCTTAAATTATGCTGTTGACTTTTGAGACTTCCATCTGCAGGATAAAGCCTTGGCGGCATTGGCAATTGAGGACAAGAAAAGGCAGTATGCTGCTGCTGAGAAGTATCTTGAAGATGTGTTGCAGTCAGCTCTTGCCTCCTCAGAGTGACGTAGAATTGCTTTTCTTTGGACATTCATTTTGCCTTCACTTCAGCTTGTAATGCCTCACCTATCAAACATTTGGGGAATTGAGATTGTGATTGATTTTCCTCTGACGCATGTGCTATCTTATCTTTCACTTTTTGTATGTGCCATGATGTTGTATTCTCAACACTGTAAAAAACTCTTAAAATTGACTCATAATGATTTGTGTATTTTGAGTAGATAAGTGGTGGTAAAGAAATCCGTTTGTTCTTATTTTCTATTTCATTTTCATTTGTTCTTTGAGCTGAGGATCTATCAGATACCTCTCTGCCTCCATGGCAGGGGTAAGGTCTGCGTACGCTCTACCCTCCCCAGACTCCAGTTCGTGGGATTACACTGGTTTGTTGTTGTTGTTGTTGTATTTTCATTTGTGTTCTTTTTTTCATTGGGCATATTCACCAAAGAAAGGGTTTCTTTTGTCATACTACTTTCATTTCTAGAAGCATTTGAAGCGTGCGAAAAAGGAATAGCCAACAAAATATAAGCTCCGCAGGAAACAGTTCAGAACTGATTTAGGTAATAATGTCCTATTATCAGTAGAACACTAGTTATTGGCCTAAGCATTTCTTCTTTTATATTTGGGGCCATTTACTAGTACTAAATTTTTGGCTGAAGCCTTCAAATATGTGTCAGATAGGTGTTAAATGCCTTGTTTCATGTAATATCTATAACTTTCAACTCATTGAATAGACAATCACAACAAACCAATGAAAAGTTAGACAAACATCTATTTGTGGGAGACAGGCCAAAATGTAAATTAAGTCTAAAATTAGTTAAAAAGTAATAGCTTTTTATTCATACTGAAAAAGATAAATTGAAATGACGTTCAAAATTTTACATTTGGCCTGGTTTCCCATATCTTCAAATAGTTATAAATTTCCTTCACTGGAAACACAAAAAAGTTCAGCAACACGAATTAAAAAGTTCCATTGACAAAGTCATCCACTACTTTGAATTTGCCCCAAGAGCCAATTATAGTATAAGGCCAAAGGTTCAACTAGAATAAAATACTCAATTTTCTAAAGGTTCAAATTAGTAGGACTTTTTTAAGACTCCAGTACAGAGAATAAGGTCCATTCCTCGTTAGCCACTGTCACTATAAAGCTGAAGTTTTTCGAAGAACATTACCATGCCTATTGTCTAATGGCTGAGCAATTACAAATTCAAGAATTTGTAGTAGAAGAAGAAGAAAAAGAATGTACAACAATTATGGATGTACAAATAGAATCGCCGGTAAATCTCTATAATCTGGATTATTGCTATTTAAACCTCCCTCCTATCAGCCCATTAGCTGATATTGTGCTATCCCCCTTGTGGAATTCTTCTGATTGCAATGATACTGGCTGTTCTGATGGAAGCAGCATCAGTGCTATTAGGAGGATTAGCAGTGATAAACACTTTTCCAGTAAGTTTATTCTAAAGATTCAAAAGGCTGACTTTTGTTTAGTTTATATTGTATTATGTGAATCAAATTGATCACTGGATGTTGCCTCAGTACTTTCTGCATAATTGAAGCAATAGCCTGAATAGTCTTTAATTTTGTGAAAACATAAGGGAAGGCGATTATTAAGGTGAGAATCGAACTATCACCAACAAGGTGAAAATTCATGTATCCAACCTCTCTTTCCTTTTTTCGTCCCCATGCCTACCTTAATCCCCCTAGGGGATAAACTTAGATATTGAATTTTCGAGATACAACAACAACAACATACCCAGTGAAACTTAGATATTGAATTTTCGAGATGTTTTCTACATATATGGGTAAAGACCATTTATTTAAGGAAAAGTGCAATGGAAATTATGTGAAGAGATTACAGCAGCAAAGTGAACTTTTTACATCTTTATTTTCTAAGTTTCGAAGGAAAATTCAGGCTTAACCCTGCATCTGTCCTGCCTGTGCCCTCTTTAAATCTGCCGTTCACATCCTCGAGTCCAAACTAGCTGAATCAGTTCATGCTCAGGAGAGGGTGCTATAACATGACCTCAGTCAGGATAACGTCACGCATGAAAAAAGAAATTTTGCATTAAGATGGGAAAAAATGAACCTAATATCTGTGAAGAATGGTACTTGATGTATAAATAAGGTCAGGCAATATACTATGGATTGTGGTTTTTTCCCCATACTAATGAGAAGGCTATGGAACTTGACCCCAAACATAGCATTTTGGCCTGTTTGTAGTTAAATTGATAGCTCTCATCAACTTCTTTTTGTCTTAGTTCCTGTAGCTTTTTCTTTGCCTATAAAATGATATCTACATAATTGGTCTATTTTATTATCATTCTAGTTTTCAGCTAGAAGACATCTTATGGATGTGAACTAATGCAAAGGATTAATTACCATAGCAAATACGCTAATGCATCTTATGGATTAATGTATTTACAGGCCATTCTGCATCCTATCCTGATGGTTCACCTGGAGATGTTGATAGAAGCCTCAGAAAGAGCCCTGCATATGAGAAAGCCAGTAGTCTAGATTTTTGTAATATTGAGAAAAGGATGTCTCAGGCAGTTGGATACATTTTATCAATGGGAGAGGACATCCTAGTTCAATTTTGGGCACCTGTGAAGAACAGTAGTCAGTGTATGCTTGCAACTTGTGGGCAACCGTTTGCTATTGATTCCACAAATTCGAGACTTCATCATTATAGGATGATTTCTCTGATGTATCATTGCTCTGTTGATGGTACGAATGATGGATGCCTTGGGCTTCCTGGACGTGTCTTTAAGATGAAATTCCCAGAGTGGACTCCAAATGTCAAATATTACTCGAGCAAAGAATTTCCACAGTTAGATTGATATTTGGCACAAATATCATGTTTTGTGTCATTTTACATCCTATTCTTATGACTTTTATCCCTTAATTCATAATGCAATCGTCGTATTTGAACTTATGTCGTTATATTTCATGTGTATAGGTACGATGAAGACAAACGATGGAAAAATGTGCTTAAAGTGAGTGATTTTGGAGCATATGATGACTACACGAGGTGACAAGTCGAAGACCACAAGTGATGAACTAAAAGGAAAAAAACTGAACTGAAGGTCTCGCTTTTCATCTGCATCGCGTGAAGAAAGCGGACAAGACCAGCCCAGGCATTACCATCCTTCCGCATCGCGAAAGGAAAGCGGGAAGCCTCAGAACATCCTGTTTGACACAGTAGTTCAGGCATGTCTGGAAGAGTATCCTGTTTGACACAGTAGTTCAGGCATAATGGCAGTCTTTTGGTCATATTTTGCTTTATGCGCCTTTGAACCTTTTATTCTGTGTGTCAATTTTCATGTTTCCTGTACTGCCTTAAATTTGTCCAACTACGAATTTGAACTAAACGAAAGAGCGTGTTTCCTCCATGTGGTCTTGATTTCCCTGTTTCTATTTTGTTTATTTCGGATGTAACTCAGGTACATGCTCTAATCACTCTCTCTCCTACTGTCATGGTGACTTAAAGTTATGAACAACTATAATGGTACTTAAATTCTTGATTCCTTTAGTATCTAATGCAGTCCTCCAAATGATATTAGTCAGAGTGAATGAGAAGGTATACACGAGTTCACAGCCGTATGTACATATACATCCACGGATCTCTCTGGACAAGCTTATTATCATAAATTAGCCCCTAGAACTTTTATCAAGCTATAAAAAAGGCAGCCTCTGAAAAGTCACTCTACTGCTATTTCACAAATCAATTTATGAATGTTTACTTGTTATTGGATTAATAGGAACTGATAATGCCTTTCATCTTCTGGGATTACACGTAATTTTTCATGGCTGGATGATAGATATGTTCGGGAACTCTACAAGTACAGTTCTTTCGGAATTACAGGTTATGTGAAGAAAATGAAGCTACGCAAGGAAGTTGATATGATTTAATAATCTTTGTAGCAAGATTTTCATATTGACTTCGTTTGAATCTTGCACCGCCAAAGTTCTTTTTTTTTTTTTTGCTTTATTTAGCATGTATAAATGGAAAAAGAAAGGCGTTTGTTCTCAGAGAATTGCTGAGTTTTTCATCCAAGAATATCTTGACAAGACCTCTCTCTCATTTTTGTAGAGCTACACAAATTCTAAGAACACACAACTCTACTGCTCAGCTCGATTGACCTCTTCTGGAAGTCCCTCATGTGACGGGTGGCCAGTCTTCTTAGTTACCGCATGTATCTCTATGTTGATTTTTATTTAGTAGATATTGTTTCAAGGAAAATTGCAATAGACATTTTTTAAAGAGATTAATATTAAGTTGAAGGAAATGGTATAGTAACGGCTTTCGTTGTTATGCATCAAATATGCTTGATGCAAGTTCCATTCTTTTGTTTTGAAGATCAACTTACGAAAGTTATTGGATTTAACTATCTTCAAGTTGTTATATGTGAAAATGAGAAAGAAAAGTGTTCTTGCAGTGAGGATGATGCAGCCTCTACTAGTTCAAGAGAGGAGTGTTATCTTGATCAACTTTTCAGAGAGGATTCTGATGTATTCTTGCTTTCAGATTGCTATTCGTTTTCTTAAATTACTTTAGTTTTGTTAATGGACCTCCATTTCATGTTCATTTGCAGCCAACTTGTTAACAGAACTCTTCTGAGTTGTGCCTGTAAGCTTTGGTTGTTAAACTTAGAATTTGAAAAGGGAAACTCTGTTGTTTTGTTGAAATGAGACAAGTAGATCCATACTGGCTTCAATATGCCTAACTTGATCTAGGCAGATCAAATCAAGACTACTGAGTTGAAGAACAACATTTAAATCTCTCTAGAACGGTTTCATTTGTACGGATATTTTTTGGTTGCTATAGTGAAATGCTATTATAGAGAACATGCTTCATAACATAACATTGACATGAAAAATAGGTTCCAAAGAAAACTTGGCCATTATTGTCAAATATTGTTATAGAGAGGTTTGGCATAAGATAACCATATTCTTCATTGAACAACAAAAAATATTATATCATCATACAAAGTCTCAGATGTTAAGAACATATTTGGTTACATGATAAAGTGAAGGATCACATAGGAGTACATATTGCATCACTAGTTGAATAGACAAACACCAGTTTATGCCTTTCGATGAGTCATATCCCAAATATTTAGTCAAAGCAAGCTTCACATAGCCAGCAGCAGCATAGTGCAAAGAGGCTGCATAAAACAAAGACAAGTATACTCAGAATTCATGATAGAATTTATTAGAAAAGCCTTTAATATACTTGATTTATTTAGCAGAGAACTATATCTCTATCTGTTAGACCTATGTTGCTCGAACACTTCAAAAATGTCACCGCTCTCGAGTCTGATCCTCTAAAATATATATTACTTTTGAAGGATATGACGCACACCCAGGCATTTTTGGATGTCCGAGCAACATAGGCTGAGACCATATTTGCAAAAACTTTTGATGACTTAACAAACTTACCATCCTTCAAGGAAACCCCTTTCTCCTCTTGGCTTACTCCTTGGCCAGCCCTTCATCTTCTTCTTGGCCTCATTTGGAGTAACTTCAGTAGGATAGCCTTTAATCATCAAAAAACCAAAAAAAGTTGAGAAAATAAACAAAAAAAGGAAGTGAGTTTAGCGCCACGAGTATAGGCGAATTCGGGATCTAAAATCATTTCAGAATGAGTGTGATATTATTGTGTATACATTTGTAGGGGGAAAAAGCACATACCTAGAGGAGGTTGGTTATCTTGCTTTTGCATCTTGAAAGATGAAAAACAAAGGCCAATATAAGATAAAGGATATATGTCCAAGTTACAAACAATTGATTGGATGTAATGTGCAAGGACTTGATTTCTACTTTGCAAATGCTACCCCCTATTTATACAATTTCAGTTGGATGGACAAGAGGCAAATGGAAAGCAGGATGCAGCATCCAATTTTTTAATTGGATGTGCACCTCCTCAAGACTTGTCTAGAAATTCTGACTTCTTGAAAATCTATAGTGTAAATAGAAAGTTACTTTTCTCACATACTTTACTTGTGTTAGAGATGAAAGTTTAACAAAAATATAAGAAGGGGAGAAAGAGGTGAATTTTTCGCCGGTTGTGATCTCTAGGATAGCTATAATTGGCAAATGATCATTTTTTTTAATTTTTCTTGCACCAAATGGACCTTTTAGGCTACGATTTAGAATTCCTTTTGAACTAATTGAAAATCTATGTAAACACGTTAGCTCCCCGCCTAAATTTTTTTAAGTTATTGCAAACGATAGACGACAAT
Source organism: Lycium ferocissimum (assembly GCF_029784015.1). Taxonomy (NCBI): domain Eukaryota; kingdom Viridiplantae; phylum Streptophyta; class Magnoliopsida; order Solanales; family Solanaceae; genus Lycium; species Lycium ferocissimum. The sequence goes on from NC_081344.1 coordinate 121,148, forward strand.
CTAAATATATGAGCAAATATTAAAATCTAAGCTAATGTTGTTCGGAAGGTAATTTAATAAGGGTTACTTTCGCCAAGAAGGGATATTTGCGTAAATCAGCCGAAAAAAGAGAAAGCTATAGAAAGTGAAGTTGATGAGGAAAGTGATTCTTGCGAATAGCATAAGTTGCTTAATCGTGTCGGATTGGTGTCATTTTTTGGAGAATATTACTCGAAAAGAAGCCCAAAATGTCTAAAAGGAAAAAAAAAAAAAAAAAAAAAAAAAAAAAGGAACAAAGAAGATGCAAATAAACTACCAAAAAAAAAAAAAGGGGGAAAAAAAGGTATGAAGTCGGTGTTGTGTAGTGATATGCTGATTCATTGAAACTTGCATTTACTCCTTTCCTCTTAAGTATAAACTGAAAAAAGTTTTGAAGAAAGAATATATTCTCTACTTTATATCTTTGTTTATTGTTGAAATGGCCAAAAATTTGAAATCTACTAGTAATAAGAAAGACATCTCTAATTCTCTATGTTCTGTTCAGACTATAAGTGATAAATATTTGTCACTAAGTTTTATAGCTAAAGACCACCGTACCAAAGAATGTGGTACAACGGATGGGGTTGTTTCTTACTTAACCAAAGGTTTCGGATTCGACCCCTAGGTATGAAAACATCCTTGGTAGCCCCAAATGGACCCTACATGGCTCGAACCCGAGTTATCAAACTCCAATGTGGATACCGAACACCAGATATAAAAAAAAAAAATTATAGCTTAAAGTGGTTTTAAAGGACTAAGTAGTAGTGAAGGATGTACTAGACTACACATAAGTAAACTCGCATGGCTTCTTAATGTTCTTGAACTGGATTAGGTGTGACAAATGGGCTATTTGAGCTGAAGTTGTGCGGGTCAAGATGGGCCGAACAAACAGATGGGCTAACTTAGGCAGACTGCATGGGTTAAATGAGTTTGTGCTAATTTTGCTATCCTTGAACAGAATATAAGGAATTAGTTGTTGAGAGAATGAACATTGCATACGAGATTCTCTTGCTTCGTTGATATACCCTTAATATTTTGTTTGTGAAAGCAAACTTCATATATAAGTCTCAAAGTTCAGACATTTAATTTGCAATCTCAAATTTCAAACTAGTATATCTGAAGTTTGACAATTTATTTTGTTTCAGTCCTAGTGGTACCTCAACTCAATTTATTCTATTTCACCCTTAAATAGATTTATTCGTTTCATTTTATTCATGGTACCTCATCCATTGATTTATTCATCCATTTCATTTTAATCATGGTACCTCATCCATTGATTTATTCATCCAATATAATAATGAAACGCTGAGAGTGAAAAGAGAATTACATATGTTGGTACCTCCCATAGCAATGGGTGTCATTAAATCTCTGTTAACCAATATCGAGTAAAGCTTTTGAAGGGGGAGGAGCAAGCTTTTGTCTAAAATTTGTCAAATCGACTACAAGTAAACTAATTTAAAAAATTTAAATATGACTTAAGAATAAAAAGTGGCTACCGAATGCAATTGCTACGATCCTATTTGTGTTTACTTAGAACTGATGAACAAATAACTCGAGTTGGTTTCTTTAGAATGGTTGAGCCTAAATGTGTTATAACTACTAAGAATAGTTAAAAGCAAATTATACTAAAAAAACATATCAGGGGAATCATGTTTACGTCAAACGTAAGAAGAGGATTGTCTTCTTCACTTATTTAGGGCCTGTTTGGAAAGCCACCCAGATAACTGGAATTAGGTATAATTGAGTGTAATTAGACAGTTTGACTTATTTGTTTGATCAATAAAAAATCATAGAAAATTTAAGTATAATATAATACTCCAAATTATGATATGTATTCTTGGATTTGGTTGAAAAGTGTCTTTTCGTGAACTCTTGCAGCCATCTAAATAGTAAGGTTTACATTATTAATTAGTGGTCCTTTATTAGTCATGTGCATTCGATCTTTTGATTAATTAACCTTATGCACTCTCTGTTCCTTCTCTGTCACACACCCTCCAACAAAAGGGTGACAAATGGACGTGCTGGATTAAATTTAAATGAGTTAAATTAAACTGAAACAATAAATGAGTTGAGAGCCCGTTTGGATTGGCTTATAAGTTGCTTATAAGCTGTTTTCAGTTTTTTTGAGTGTTTGGCTGGCTAGCTTAAAGTCATTTTGTGCTTAAAATAAGTTCAAAAAAATAATTGGGTCAATTTGATTTAGCTTATCTAAAACAACTTATAAGCTGAAAACAGCTTATAAGCCACAAAAATTAGTTGGGCTACCCCAACTTATTTTTTTTTAACTTAATTATAAGCTGTTTGTAGCTTATAAGCTGCTTAAAATAAGCTCATCCAAACAAGCTCTCATTGTTCAACTCTGTCCAAAGTTTATATGAACAAAGGATGATTGCGTTAAGATGAATACACAATAGGGTCAATGCCCAACGCTTGCCCAACTTGATCCATCATTTTTAATATTTCAAACTTACATTTCATGACTCCAGGTAATATGAAAGATACTTATAACATGAATAAATAAAATAGTGATTCGCAATGCATTATTTGTTAGACATCAAGATCGAATGAGCATTAATAGGAAAACACATTTTCATGGTTTACGATTCAGCATTTTCATTAATCTAAGATTGGGTATCACCATAGGTCTACTTGGGCTGCTAATATTATATGGGTTAACTTGGGCATACCCTAAATCAGTCCATCATCAAAATCATGATAGCCTAAATCATTGAAACTTGAGTGGATTAGGTGAGTTACTTGAGTTTGGGTCAATTTTTCCAAGAATAGATAGGGGCAGAGCTAGAGTCTAGGAAGTGGGTTCGATATAAGCCAATAATTGATTCAAACTCTATATTTCTCAAAAAAATTATTTATCTTGTTTAAATTATTAAATTATAGCCCAGTAATTCAAACGGACTAAATCTCTTATGCAGATCTGGTGTTATTTGCTTTCGGTCAAGCACTCATGATTTTTCCAAAAAGTCTTACATTATTAAAAGTACCTTAAACGTAATTTTCTTTTCTTTTAATTAGCTATTAATGTGAAAGTTTGTTCGTACCTCCAACAATAGCTCTTCATTAGTTAGATAATAACGTTTGAGTTCGTAATTCCTTGTTGAGACTTATATATACTAAGATTTTTCAAAGAGAAACTCTGATATAATTAATCTTAATTAATGACTCACAATCTCACATAGCAGTGAACCAAATCTTGTGCACCGTTTTGCAGTTTGCAACAAGTCCTTTTGTTATTTATAAAGATTTTGATTAATTATAGTTTATATTAGCATTAAGAATCCATGAAAACTTACATGCAAAGTAATTCACCAATGCTTCTTTTCCACGTTTTCTTTTTGTCGGTTGGACAGTAACTTTGAAAAGGCCAAGAAGAGACAAAGAAGAAGATACATTTGCATAAATGAATCCATAATCAATTATATCAAATTATCAATAATAACCATTATTCGTGCAGTCACACTCAATGTTGCATTCATGCAAGACAGCCAATCAATTTTTTCATAGCCAAATCATGTAGTGATTAAAAATATCTTCTTTAGAAAAGGGGGAGGAGCCAGATCACCCCTTTCATTATAATAAAAAGGACTATATAATCCCTACCATCACAAGAAACCAAAAAGGGAAACTTACGTAGGAATATTCTTTGTCCAACTAGTTTACCAAACCTGATCGACAGTATAGACTATTTATACGCTTTGGCAGTATATGTTGTGTATAGATATGTATGTATATTATATGTATAGTATATATATGTTTAGTATAAACTATACACAACCTACATTGTGCGTATATATTTTATAAATTAGATGACCGAATGCTATTTGGCTCTAATTTTCCCAGCCAATAAACATCCATTCTTGAAAATGTTTTTGTACCATATTATGTAGTGTGTGTATTCATTTGTTCGTTTTTATTGAGTAGAGAGAGCCTCTTTTCTCATAGATCAGTTAATTTGCTGGAATTTCCACCTATCACAATCTTCTATAACTGATTGATCGATCGATAAAAATTATTGTTGGATCTTGAAAGATGAAAGATGATGATAAGGATTTGATGATATCATGGAGGACTGCTTCAGTCCTTCTCTTAGTCTTCCATGATACCATCATGATATATAAATATACTGCGATGATATCATGGAGGAAGGGGTTTCGGTGAGGGGGCACGTCTTGTAATTAGTTTGGGCTGGGCTAGGCAGAAGCAAAAATAGTTTGGAATGGGACATGAGCGGGTAATTAGTTTGGGTTGGACGGGCAATTAGTGATATTTTCTTTTAAAAAATAGTCCATTCCTTAAGCCCAAAACGAAATATATTTCGTTACTGAATTGTTGTAATTCGACATTTTAATAGATTTCATTGAAGATCCCAACTCGATGTTGAGGAGAAAGTTCCATAAATTGAGGGGGTAAAAGTTTATTCGCTTCCGTTGTTTACACTAAATCAATAATAACACAACATGTTTTTTCTGCATATACTCTTTTGGCACCTAACTATGCCTAATTAATGTACATTTTCACCTAAATTTTAACTTAACGATGATAAAAATATTAATTTGATGTAATCATCGAGTACATATAGGTTTTTATAATTCGAAGGTGATGCTACTCTCCTAATCTTCTTCCAACAGTCATCAGTTCGGGATTGCTTTCAAGGTGTTATAAAACTCCGGTCTTCGACGGATCCATATTGGTTAATTAGTTAGTATTTCCCATTTATTTTATTTTTAAAACTTTTTAAATTATTTTTAAAAGATATAAGCCGCGCGCACACACAAATAAAGACATGTTGTATTTTTCTTTCAACATTTTGCACCTATTAAATGCTATGAATTTAAGTAGGCGTTTGGCCATGAAAACCAAATATTTTTTATTTTATTTGGTATTTTGGAGTTGAAGTTGGAATTGAAGATGGAGTTGTGTTTGGTTATAGTTTTTTGCAAAGAATATTTGGTTGTTTGAATGTATAGAAAGTGAAAAGAGTGAGGGAAAAAAAAGTGAAAAAATTGAAAAACAAGTTTTGGTTGAAATTGTATTTGAAATTTTTATGGCCAAAACAAGTGAATAATTCTCGTGGACAAACGGGACCTAATACTAATATTTACTTTGCGACAAGAACTGTAAGAAGGAAATCAGGCGGTGGGATGAGGAGACGAGAATATTATTGGTTGCAGAATACAGTCCATGAAATACATAGTTAAATATTTGCATTAATATGAAAATAAAATAATAAAATAAAACTAAACGAGTTGACAGGCCAGTGCTGAAATATAGGGTGTCCCTTGATCTTCATCAAACGCAAAGCAAAAAACTTAGATTCTCTTTGTCTCTTAATTAAAATAATAATACTAATAAATTTCAATTCCACCGCAAAATGCCTATTGTATTAGCATCTCAATGCCCAAAAAACAAAACAAAAAGAACAACCAAAATCCAGCAGGTACAGAGATTGGGAAAGACAAAGAAGAAGAAGCTTGAAAAGAATAATACTATTCTCGTTTTATTTTATTTGTCTTAATTTAACTGAACACAAAATATAAAAAAATAAGAATTTTGAATTTTGAATTGAAGAAGTGCGTAATGTAAAAAATGTCAATTGAATTTTGTGTTCTAAACATGTCATTTGAGCATCGGAGAACCAAAATTTTCTCTAAGAGAGCATTCAAAATATAACTAGGCAAGCACAAAAGAAGTGGGGAAAATTCAACATATATGATATATACAACAACAACAACAACCTAGTCAAATCCCACGCCTGTAGAGAGGGAGAGTGTATACGCATCTTACTACTACCAAAATAGAGACGGCTGCTTTCCGAAAGACCCCCTACCAATAAAGATATACGATATATACATAAACTATAATCTTAACCTTATATATAAAGAAAATTTTTCGGTTAAGGGGATCCGGATTAACCCCTTGCGCCACCTTAGCTCCACCATGCATTTGCTATGTTGGAATAAAAGAGTTAGTATTAAATAGTACAAAAAATGACATTTTTCTTTGAACATACTAAATAGCGAAGACACGTAAATTCACATAGAAAGAGTACTATGCAAGAAGAAGAAGAAGAAGAAGAGGAGAAATGGAATAGTGGCAAAAGATCACGTATTTAATGGTGGAGAGAAAATTACGGAAATACTCATGAGAATGGACGGTACATTGATGATGGGTCAAAACCACTGTGCCTATTCTGTTTATTGTGGCTGCTATCATGATCCCCCTCGTTCATTTTGTTGCTCCCTATTTGTTGAGCTGCACCGAGATTTAAATACACCATTCTCGAGTCTAAGTTGAGGTTACTTCCTAAATTGCTCGTGCTGGAAGAATGATCTTCGTTGTTTGGTTGGAATATCGCGGTGGATGTTGGAATATTGTTATTTGCGTTTTCTTCCTCGCGAGAAATTACCAGGGCTGCTGATTGAACGAGCTCGAGGCAAAGTCTTAACTTATTGGGTTCAATGTGGTTGAGTCCAGGGACAGCACCCTTGAATAGAAAATCCGAAGTTAGGGTTCGGAGAATATCGAGTGGAGTGATCCCATCCACCATTCTGACATTTGGATCGGCATGGTGGTCTAATAGGACTGCCACCATGTCGGGTGACACCATTTCGGCTGCAATGTGAAGTGGGGTTTTGCCCGCTGGACCGGCCCGGTAGTTCACATTGGCTGCACCGAGCTCGAGTAAGGCTTTCACGACTTCCCTGCTACAATTCTCCACAGCGTAATGCAAGGCGATTGATTCGTCGAGATTTAGGCCTTCTCCCATTACCATAAGCTTGACTAGCTCAACATCAGACGAGTCGAGTGCTCGTCTCATTCGTCGGATTTTTTGGTCCTCGAGCTCTGAAGCAGCGCTAAGGTCGTGCTGATGGTGGTGGTGGTGAGGGATTAGGGATCGTCGTGCTATGGAGGATTTGAGGCGGAGCTCTTCGATTTTCGTTACAACATCAATTGGGAGGTGTTTGGCTAAGATTTCTGGTGGGAGACCTGATTTTGCAACCAAATGGGAACATGTACTCCAAAGTTGGGGCATGTCTTGTTTTCTTGAAGCTATTAAAACTTTCATCACATCCTCAATTGAAGCCTTTTCTACAATGCTTGTCAATTGCTTCTGTTTAAAAATAAAATAAGTACATCTCAATCTCACTATCAAACAAGTTGAACAGAATCAAACAAATGAATAAAGAAAACAATAGACACAAATGGAAATGTGACTTAACTTTCATACATTAACAGATTTAGAAAGTATCTTTCTTATTAAAACCATCAAACAATAGATATGTTTGTGCAAAATTGTGATTATATGTAGGGTTGCATCAATAATTCCATTTTTTGCTGTTGGGTCTTGAAACCAAATTAGGAAAGTAGATTTGATTGGGGGGTATGATTCACTGTTGAAAGACATGACTACTCCAAACTGCAAAACTCAAGAACCAAAATTGGAAACTTGTTAAGTGTGGAAACATATTAGAAACTAAAAGAATACCATTTCAAGAAACTCAAATCTTTTACATGAAATCAACATACAACTAGTGAAATGACACATCTAGCATCAAGATTCCACCATATTCAACCAAAAAAAAGTAGAAATAGGAAAAATGGTTGTATGTAGTATATTTAATTAGTTTAGATGTATGTCTCAGCTGGAAATATATGTAACCAAATCTTTTTAAGAAATACTTGGATCATATGATTCTGTACAAGAAATCTAGTGACAGACATGAGAAAAAGAAAAAAAGAAAAAAAACAAAAAACTTCCGCTAAAGAAGCAAAAACAAAAACTAACAGCCAAACCAAACAGACAATACTAAAATCTAGTTTCCCATTAAAAGAAATTGTGATCCTACTGTCCAAAAATCAAATCCGGGAAATTTTAGGAAAGACAAATTTAAATTACCTGAGTGAGCAAAGCGAGCTGTTCAACACCAAAAGATCTAGCGGCTGCAAGTGTATCTAGTGCAAGATCAACGGCTGAGGTGCAATGTGTATGCCAACAGCTTCTCTCTCCACAATTAGGCCTAGGTTCATGTTTCTGTGGCACAACTGAAACTTGTCCACTGTACAAAAACTGCAACATCAACAAGAAAACCTCGTACCCTACCGAGTTTACAGGTATAACCTGTGAACCACCAGTACCCCGCGGGCTGCCAAAGCCCGAGGGGTGAAACGGGTCCTGGCCGCCACTAGGCGACTCGGGTCCGCAGAAAAATTTCCTGAAGACAAGACTCCTAGCAGCTAAGATACACCTATGAGCATGTACTAAACGACCTTCAACACTGAAAGTAACATCACTAAAAGCTTGACCGTTGATGAGGAGATTGAGATAATCTAAAGAGAGAGATTTTAAAGGATCTTCAAGAGTCATATTCTATATACTATAGCTGAAAAATAGTAAAGAGAAAAGGAGAGGAAAATTTTGTGGCTTTAATTCACATAGTGGATGATTTTCTCTTTGTTGTATGTTAATGTTTCTACTATCGGATGATGAAAGAAGTAGACTATTAATATTTCTTGTGAGATTCTCTATTAGTGATGGAGTTTCTGTTTTGCTAGGTGGATAGATTTTTTTGAGAGAGGGGGGCAAATATGGCGTGGGTGGGTGGCTATTATGGACGGCTGAGGTATTTAAAAAGGAATACGGATAAAAAGAAATATATATACTTTAATAAAGAGTAAGGGAGTAAATTAATAGGATGGGAATACATTAATCTTCATTCTTACACCCTCAACGTGTGTGTTGATGTATAGTATTTTAATGTAAATATTAGTTTAGCAAATTTATGGATTTTTCTTTGCAAAAGCAACTTTTTTAATCACGACTTAAATTATTGATCGGTAGGAATTATTAAGAAGCAGAATAGTCTCTTCATTTTTACAGCCTAGATATAAACTCTATAAGATGTAGAGAATTCTTGATATAGTTAACCCTAGTCCTTGTTTGTTTCACATGAGAAATGTTAGGAAAACCTTATTTTCCTATATACCTATAAGGGTGATTTTGTTTTTTATTATTATTATTATTATTGACAATTAGTAAGGTTTGAACGGAAAGTTAGCTAATGAGCTAACAATAAGTGTGATAAATGAATTTCTTCACTCTAATAAAAAGTATCGGAAATTACCCTTGAGAATGAAAAAGTTTATGATAGAGACTGTCTTTCATTGAATGAATTGTACTTCCTCCGTCTCATAATAAGTGTCATTTTAGTTAAAAACACGCATATTAAGAAATTAATAATGCAACGTGAAGTTTACCAAATTACCCCTATATAATAAAAATAAATTACTTTTACCTTTTGATTAGAGCATGGACAAGTAAATCTTTTGACATTGGGAATCAGTGGCGGATCCAGAATTTTCACTCAGGGTGTTCGAAAAAATAACTAGACCTAAATATACACTGTAATATATGTTCAGGGAGTTTAAAAATTAATATATGTACATGAACACAGAAAATTTACCCTAAATATACACTATAATATTTTGTCCAGGATGTTCGGGTGAACACCCTGGCCTCTTACTGCATCCGCTCCTGTTGGGAATCCAACAATATCAAGTTATTATGTAGCTTTTCCAATCATCATTTAGATGTTACTTTATTATCCAAGGGTAGAATTGAAAAAAAACTAGTCAATTTATGTTTTAGTTTCCTAGGTGACACTTATTATGGGACAAAAAAAATTAACTAAATTGACACTTATTATAGGACAGAGGAAGTATGTAATACGAATTTAAATTAATCGGATCCATAAATTTGCGAATATATTAGATGGTTTAACAGTGGAAATCTTAATTTTCTTGCTTTTGTTATTTTGTTTTTTATTTATGGTTTTCGTAGGGGCCGGGGTAGCTAGGGAGATGTTCTACGTATCGTTGGCTTATTAAACATGCAGATCTTTCTTGGGGAAGGTGTTTAGGAAAAGATTAGACAAACAGAAAAGATCAGCTCTTACATGTAGTTAGGCATAGAGATATTTAGTGATCTTGTGAGTTAAAGGTCCTTGGAAAATGTAGTCCAATTAATTAAATTTACTCAATGCTATGCTAGCTAGCTACTAGGTTGTTCATGCATCAGCAGGTGCTCTGCTATATTGTGTGTAGAAGGTGATCTATATGTAGTATATTTTTATGTCTGCCATATTGTGGGCAGATTCATGATTTTCACTAAAGATGTCTGAGAAGTAAAAATATAATGATTGAGAATTGAATTATCTCAAGGTGAATTTCGGAACACACCCCCCCTGCCCCCAAATCACTAAATCAATCTTTTTTTTTTTTATTTAGGATATTCAAAATTTATATATGTACATAAAAAAAAAAACCTTATACTTATGGTATAATTTTTACCGGAAGTGTTCGTGTGAACACCTTCGCCGGGCCCTAGATCCACTCCTGTTCATACATTTGATCCATCTTAAGTTGTTCTTTTATTAGTTCCATGTACAATGAAAATATTGGTTTAGCCGAGTCATGCCCTTTTCTTTCGTATAGCAGATTGGACAAAATTACTAAAGAAAAAAAAATCTATTCAATTAGCAAAAAAGGAGAGAGAGGGATATTAACTAATTCAGAGTTGCTTGTAAATTTAAATTGTTTTTGCGTTTATTCTATTTTATTTTATGTGAGACTAGTATAGTTTCTCTTTGGTCCATTAAAAAATGACATTTTTAATATGGAAATAATTTAACTTTTTAAACATCTTATTTTATAACGATGATATAATTATATAGCCGCTGAAATATCATGATATGTTTAAGATTATTAATTTTAAAAATATTTATTTTTTCTTAGTTTGGTGTCAAATCAAACATCACCGTGTATATAAATAAATGAAGAAGAGGAAATAATTATTTTTGCATGTATTCTTATCAAATTAATAGAAAGTTACTGTAAAATTTTCAGCTAGCATTGCTCTGCAGTAACGATTTTAACTACTTTTATAAGGGCAGTTTGGTGTATAAAATATCCAGCTTTAACAGAATTGGGAGAAGGACCACGTCCGAAGAAGTGTGACGTAAATTGTTTATCCTAATGCAAGATATATAATAATTGATTTAAATAATAGGATAGATGGAAAAGTTACGTTGAATTTTAAGAAAAAGGAATAAATAAAAGGAATAGGCAAAGGCTAAAATCGTGTCGGCCGAGTCTTTGGGGGCCTTCCTAGGAGTAGTACACATTGAGATGGAAGAACATTTTTGTTGGAATAGTATATTTTGATTTACCACCTGTTTTTGTATCACTTAGTCTAATTCAAAATGAACTTGCTTCCTGTATTTTGCAAGTTTTTAGTTTTTTTTTTTTTTTTTTTAATTTTATCCTTAGTAACACTCCCATATATAGCCAATAGGATAACATAATTACATATTTAAAACCGCAAAATTTAATAATTTTGATACGTTAAACATACCAAATATTCAAAAGTTCTATTTATGTTCTTAAACTCTACGTTCGAAAACTAATACTTAAGACACATGTAATGAAATGAAATGGATTATAATATTCATGTGTTTGTTTGATTGGTCGCAATGTTTTAGATAGAAAGAATTTTTTTTTTAACAACTTGTAGTCTAATACAAATCAGAAATATTTGTTTATGTATAAATCATCTTCTTTATTTTTTTTACAAAAACTATGAATATGATATAAATTATCTTATTAAGCGTCAAATTCAATTATTTTTAAATATAAAAAAGAGTGTTCCTTTTAAGACCGACTAAAAAGAAAAAATATGTCACAATGAATTGGGACAGAACTAGTAAGATGATATGGACTATTCACCCCAGAAAGGTAAAGCTAAGCAATGTTGCTTGCTTTTAAAGATCTACTATTAAGTACTTATATTTTATCTTTGTTCACCCAAAAAAAAGGAATAGTAATTTTAAAATGATGAAAATTATTTGAAACCGATCATATTACGTTAGTGCTAAATATTGTTTACTGCTACACATATACTCATTTTATTGGATAGCCCTAGTAGTTTAAGAGAAGAAGTTGGCATTTCCTCCAAACTCCACCTCCATAAAAGACCAGCCATGCTGAACTTATTTGTTCGAGCAATGAAGGGCAGGTCTCTCTCAAAGAAAATAAGAGAAATATATATATATATATTCATCCGTCTCAATTAACGTGACACATTTGACTTGCCATAAATTTAAAAAAAAAAATTAAAATCTATGATTTAAAATAAATTTTAGACATTGATGTGATTATAAATTACCTCATACAGAAATTAAGTTAAGTTATTTTTAATTAGTGAAATCAAATTATTTTTTTAAACAGATTAAAAAGTAACTAATGTCAGGGAAATTGGGACGGATGGAGTACTAAAAACAAAAGGGAAGAAATAGGCAGTGATTGACAACATATCACACACTGTCTAATGATTTGACATCCTGATTTGACGTCTGAATTGTCATTTCATCACCCATCCCCCACATCCTCGAGTACTTTTTGTAGATGTATTCAATTTCTGTATAGAAAAAAAATCATTAAAAATAGCATAAGTTAGCTACAGAAATTCATCGTTTAATCAATTACTCTATTAAATAGACTATACAGTTAACAAGATTTCTTAATAAGTTATTATTAATTTATCGTTAAATTAAGATTAACGATGATTTTTTTTTTTTGTCTAGTAGTGAAGCTTAAGCTTCATTCTTAACAAAAATCTCTCGGCTCGAGTCTCTTAATATAAATCATCTTTAATGGGAAGTCTTTTTGGCCTAAAATGAGACACCCAAAAGCGAATTTAAATAAATCAAATCTCTATATCAATACCAATCATCAAGTGAGAAATATAAATATAAGAACATATAGGCATGAAGTCTCTTTCGTCATGTCTATTTCTCTGCCCATTCTTTTCCCCGAACACGGGCTTTTTTTCTTCTTTTTTCGTTTTCATGATCTGCTTTACAGATAATCTCTTTGTCTCAATTTATGTGATACTTTTTATTTTTTGAGATTCAAACTGTACGAACTTTGATCAACATTTTAAGATGTATTCTTTTACCAAATTGATATGAGAAAAGTTATAAATTATAGGAGTAGTACTTTATATAGTTTTCAAATATATAAATTTTAATCGTGAGGGTAAATATCGCATTATATTTCTTTTAAAAATACATAACTGAATTGTACATTTTCACTTGTCATTGGTCTTTTGTCCATGTATTAAAATTATCATATTTTATTATTTCGCTATTTGAAAGTAATTTTATTTTTATTCATGAAGGAGTTATGTTTTAATTATAATAGAGATAAATGAATAGTATGATAGCAATATTGTTTTAAGAAATTGAGAATTTTTTATTATTTGAAAGTTAAGATGTTATAGTTGATTTGCATTTCATAATAGCTTTTATTTCATTGTATTGTTTATACTTGTAAAATTATATTATATATAATTACAAGTAGTAAGTAACTTATAATGGATTGCTTTGATTAGTTTTTTCTGAGGATCAAGCATATATATATATATATATATATATATATATATATATATATATATATATATATATATATATATAATTTCATTTATTTATAGTTTTCTTTTATTTTTTATGTAATTTTACCTATTTTAAAGTATTTACTGTAGTTATATTATTTTATGAAATATTAAAAATTAAATACTCATGGGGCTTACGCCCCATGCCTCGGGGCTTACGCCTCACCGAGGCATATGTAAAACGCCCTGCCTTACGCCCCCGCCTTTTAAAACACCAGTCTTTTTTCAAGTTATTATTATCTTCAACTATACAGAAAAATTTCATATCATTTTGGATATATTCATCTTTGACTCGATTAGAAGTTCCTTATAGGGAAAGAACTGGTAAAAAATATTACTGTTATTTTCCTGATCTTTTACAACGTGACATTAGAAGAATGTAATGATTACGACTCCAAAATAATGATTCCAAAGCTTCCTAAAATTAATTTTAATTCGAGAGAGTTATATTTCCAAATAGGGAAAGGCAGGAGTTAACTAGCGAGTAAATTTGTTTTACTAGATTCGTACAATTTATTTTGGCTTTATGAGTAATTAATGATTAAACATACTCCGTACTACTTTAGAATGAGAACGGAGTCTTGAAAGGAGGGACAAACTGCAAGTTTTACAAAGACGAGAGTACAAAAAGTAGTGAATAACGGGGGCAATAGTGACATTTAAAGTGATTCACTGGTTAAGGCATATATTTGACAAATTTAATTTCTTGATTATTGTAAATAGGATTTAATTAAGGGGTAAGATCTTTATATTATCAGAGCTTAACTTGTCATCATAGTAATTAGTTGGTCTTAAATAGGGTCTTATATTATTAGTTCAAAAGATTCGGAAGCAAGTATAGGAATCCACTAAATAAAGCGAGGTCTTTTGAAAAAAAAAAAATTAATGTGGTTTAACCATAAGCGATAATATCATATCATGTTAAGAATCTTTTAACTTAATCCAAACTAATATCAAAATTAATGGTTCGACGAGATGAGTATAAAAATGTCAAAGTAATGGTATGGGATTCGATTTACTACCTTTACTATGCCAAAGATAGCTTGAAGATCGACGCACTAAAGAAGAAGCTATCTCTAGGCTTATGCGGTCATAAATGCTTGGTCATTTGGGTAGAACACGCAGTGAATCTCGAAAATTAATCGTGTGGATAACGCTGATAAGTTCGTGGAACTTAGCTTGAGGGGAAGACCCATGGAGCATGGTGATTATTAAAGCGTGCTAATAAAATTCATATTGATAACTAAAAAGATTTGAAAGCTATATATACAGGGTTGAGATCGATACACTTAATGAAGAGAGGCTTTTCGAAAAAGCTTGTACGGACAATATGATACTATATTACGTGTAATTTTGAACCATCTTAACCTAACAACTACTCCATTTTTGCTAGATTATTAACTAATGTCTATCATAACATTATTTTATTTGCATATATTTTCACAAATAACCTCATTGTATAAGTTGACGAAGCCGTGAACTTGAACTCCCTTTAGATATAGAATAGCTAGTAAAATCAAGTGGATATTGATGATTACAAAGGGTTTAGTGTATACATCAAGTGCATGCTTTAGTGCCGTTGTTGATCATACTTACTTTTGGGGGAACATAACCAGAGCCATAGGAGTATATATGTTAAAGCAAAGGCCACCCAATTGCAAAATCCACTTTCTTAACCCTTTGACTTCTTCCTTTTTTAGACAACCCTTTAATCATAACCAGTCCACAATACCTCTACTTCAATTTCTTTTAAGTGGCATTAAGATATATGGCCTCCAAATTCCTCTCTAGATCTCTCTCTTGGAGTGGAACTGAGATGATGATCCAAACTCAAAAATAAATGTAAAAGAGCTTGGCAAATGAAAAGGATAAAATAATTTTGAAACAGCAAATTAGGTCATTGTTTTTTTTTTTCTTCTTTCAAATGGAATTAAGGAGAAGAAACAACATGATGCTTGAAGATTAGGGACGAACGTAGCTTATAAGTTAAGGGTTTAAATGAAATTCATAGTTTTTGCTCAAATTCTCTATTTGAGAGTGAACCAAATTATTATTATATACTATATATTATTTGAGGTTGTTATAGACATATTATAAAGTTCAATCCGAATTCCGTTACGTTACCGAAGAAGATGTAGCATGAGACAATGCAAAGGGCAATTAGGTCCTAGCAAGAGCCCACCTACAAGATAAGCATGCAACTCACTGCTAGCTAGTTCCATTTGTTTAACAAATAGACTCCTTAAAGGGAAACTAATATCAAAACCACTGCACACAATACATGCATGTAGTGTTTGTTAATGATGACAGGAAAAAGTATGAGTAACTGTACGCTTAATCGGATAGCATGAACAAGCAATTTTTTTCCTTAAGGCATCGAGAAATATTGGCCGACTAATATTAATTTTGATTCACATTGGATAGGCTTAATTAGACGAATTTATCTAGGATTTCAAATTTATGAGTCGAGCTTGAGACTTTACCGCCGTCCATTTGAATTATTGTATTCAAAATTTATTATTTATACATATTATGTAAAAATATATAACACATACGTATGATCTGAGCTAAAGCTACGGAACGTTACTGAAGATGTTAGGAACATGGTGCGTCTATATGATGTGGTTTGTGACAAACATCACATGGAACCAAATGATGAAACGTATCATAGTATTTACATTTTTGCTTAGACAAGAATATTTGGACTTCAAAAATGGAGAATAGTTGAGCGACAAATAGGAAAAGTCTCCTACTACTTTTATGACTGGTCTGTTTTGTCTTTCTGCACACTCACTTGAAGTATCAGCAAAAAATGCATTAAGAAGGGGACCAGAAAATAATATCTTGGTGTAAACTATTATGGTCATTACTCATTACCCAATAAAATAAGGCATTTGTGCTGTTGAAGACACAAGTCATCAAGTGGTGTTTACAGTGAAAACCCATAAATAGACTAGTTGTCTACGCGAATATTTTGTATTACTAGACAAGTGATTGTTTTTCTTCAATTCATTTAGGATTAACGGTGTTCTTCTTTACTTGGTCAATAGTAATAGTGTTTTACCATTAGAACAAACGTCAAATTCTTGTATGACAACCGACAAAGCAGGGATAAGTTTCAGCTAAAGCATACAACTCACATGCACTCCATCGATGGTGTAGTCACATACGTTAACTGTGAAGGGTAGTTAGATAAACACCTTTAATCAATAATTTATATTATATTTATGTTGAGTCCCATATCGGGTAGGATAAGGAAATTTTCTGAAAATCTTTACCTCTTAAACTAGTTTTTGAGATTGAGTTAAGAAACTAGTTCATTTCTTTAATTATTTATAAAAAATTATACTAAGTATGCAAAAAAAGTTTTCTTTATATACATGTATAGGGATATTGGCACTTTTAGTCCCTTAAATATCGACAAATTCTTATTTTGATCCTTGTGATTTCTAGTTAAAAATGTTTAACCTTTAATTAATTGATATATATGTGTGCACTTTTCATCCTTGAAACTGGTGAAACTTCACTAACTTGATGAATTATTAAGTGATAAACTATTCAATTATCAATTTATTGTGTTAAATTTGTATTGTTACTTTATACGAATGCGAAATACTGACCAAAAACACGTGTTTAGTTAATAAAAAATTAAATGTGCGCTTAATGAAATATTACAATGACCAAACCGGAATTTATCAATAACTAATTATATATTGGTATCACACAACTGGTACCAATTGATCAGTGAGTCTTCTTTTTTGTCTTATAAAAACGGGGACCCAAATCTTATTTTTTCACGTTCACTTATTAGTGAGATCATAAAAAGAGTCCTGTGAATCACAAAATAAAAGTTTTAAACATTAACGGATGTGGTGGTCATGATACCAACTTTGATGAGACAAGACAATGCAGGTGGAGGTAGATATGACAATTGCTAATGACATAATTTTGAGTGACCTTTCTCTCTTCTTCTTTGACAACGGCTATCAGATACGTACAATGAACGCTCCATCTTTCCATCAGTCTCCTCTTTTCCCTTCTATTGTACGTCCCTAACTGAGTTTTCAGATCACTGCATGCAGTTTTTTTCTTTTTCTTTATTTATCTCTCTTTTTTATTTTTTATTTTTTATTTAGATGGAACACTAATTTATTTGGAAGATTTACCTGCAGCTATGGCTTAACGTAAAGGGTGCAATGTGGCACTGACTTCGATGTTCCACTTACAAACACTTCACCTTACTTCAATGCCTACCTTTGTTTCCGGTCTTTGAAATATGATGATCCGACTAATTAAAATTCAAATTAATACGTGCTTATTATGCAGTGGCGGGTTACGGAAATTCAATAACTTCTGCACAGATCATGTATATTAAGAAACTTTTTAAATATTTAATTGTGAACTATTGTATATTAAGGAAATCGTTTTAGGAATTCATTAAATTTAAAATTTGAATCCGCTTCTATTATTACAGAATATTTTAGTTTTAGCACCCTAATAATAGAGACAGTGATTCTGACGAGGAGATATTTTAAAAAGTTACAATATCTCGCCTAAGATTTGAATTTTTTCTATCTTTTTATGTCATATGTCTTATATATGCATAATTTTTTTCCCCCGGTAACTTTTTGATGTCGAATTCCTTTTATTGCAAATGGCTCTAAACTGTCGCTTTCTACCAAAGAGGACTCTACTCCAATTCCCATAATCCAAGGCTCTCACAAAAGACGTCTGGTTAAGGATGGATATATGAAACCATTTCACTACACTCTTTGATGAAAGATGTTGGTTCAAAGACAAGAGGATTAATTTGTAGGAGAGTTTTCACGAGGGATACAACACAAGAACTTTTGGATGGGGTCACCATTTTAGTACGAGCTAGTCTCGTTTCAACACGCTTAATTTCAGATTAATGATGAAACCCGATGCACTATTGCTGGTATGACTCATAGTTCTTTTCCTTTGCTTTTTATGCTGTTTAGTTATACTGAATTGTCTTTTTCTTCTTTTATTTTCACTTATGGGCACACATGCACAACGACCTTTTAGGCTTTTGATCAGACTTTTTTGGCTTATGATTTCTCGTTCTCTTTGCCTCTCCTTTTTTCTTACTATAGTCTTACTTTAATTCCCTTCTGTAGTCTGTAAGGAACTGCACTTGCAAATTCAGTACAATTTACTTTCCTTTCTCTTTTCTTCTTTGACCACGGTCCATTTACTAGGATGTATATATGCTGTGTGCTAGTTAATTAAGTGAACAAGTATTTTCGAGGAAAGAAAATTAACATGGAACAATGGAATAGTTCCGGAATTATTCCATGATATGATTGATATCATAATTTTTTTGTCGGACCAACCAAAACGACTCCTAAGTCCATGCACATCAGTTCTTAACATTAGATAAATTAATCAAAGTGTAGTACCACTATTTTACGTGTCGCCCATGCATGGAGACGAGCACATTTTCCCTCATAACCTGAATAACCAACTCAACAAGCTATCAGACAATTAATTACTCACTCCGTCTCAAAAAAATTATCTTCCTTTCCTTTTTAATCTGTTTTAAAAAAAAATTAACATCTTTTTATATTTAGAAATAATTTAACTTTATGAGATGATTTTATAGCCATATAAATATCTACGGCTTATTTTGAATCACATATTTTAAAATTCTTTCTCTGTTTCTTAAATTTTATGCCAAATCAAATTAAAATAATTTTTTGATACAGAGGGAGTAATTAATTAAGATCTTAAAGGAAAACCAACAACAACAACAACATAATACCTAGTAAAATTCCACAATATAGGTCTGAGAAGAATAAAATGTACGGAGATCTTATTCCTATATTAATGGAAAATCAGAAAGAAAAAAAGACATGATCTGTGAACCAATTAGGTAAGCGAGAGAGTCAAAAAGGGCGTAGCTGCAGTACTGGCAAAGACATAATGGCAGGTAGGAAGAGGACTTATTATCAATAAATGAACAAGCATGGAGTTGAATAGTCATGTCAATAAATTAAACTTCATTTACTCTTCTCTTTTTCGCTTGAGCCCCTGTTGTTAATAAAATTGGTGAATTAAGCGAAAGTATCAAAATAGAGGGATTCTCACTTTTACTTATCACGTTTCGTTTCTTTCAATTTAATTAATTTTTAGAGCTAAATTTAATTAAATTAATTTAATATTTTAAAATTAAAACTTAGACATTCAAAAATTATACGGAAAAAACTATTAGTTGCAATTCTTCTCATATTAATATGATGAAAAAATACATATTAAAAAATTAATCAAAATTTGTATAGTTTGACTCTCGAAAAGTAAAAACGTGACAAGTAAAGGTGCACGGAGGGAGCAGATATTGTCATGATGCTGGTTGCTACCGTTACTATTCCCTCAGTGGTCGTTTGGTTCAAGGTATAAGGTGGGTTATCCCAGCGCTAATTTTTATACCACGTTTGGTATATGGTATAAAATAATCCCGGAATAAATTTATACCTTGTACCAAACGTGGTATAAAAATTAATACTTTAATAAATTTCACCTTATACCTTCTTAACCCACTTATACCGGATTATTTTATACCATCTTTTAGATGGTATAAAATAATCCCACTATATGCGATAAATTAGTCCCGGGATTATAATCCCGGGACTATTTCGACTAGCAACCAAACGACCCCTCACTGTCCAAATAAAATATACTGACTATGTATTATGCCTTCAATTTACATCACACAATGGACATGATTTTTTTAAAAATAACCGAAAAAGACTTTTAGAAATTATAATGTCAACAACAACATACCCAGTATAATCTCATCAGGTGGATTAGAAATTATATTGTATTAAAGATAAAATAAAAGATTTAAAATTAATTCACTACTAAATACATTAATGTGTCTTTCTTTTTTTATTTGACTAATGCAAAAATAGTGACACATAAATGAAATGAAAAAAAAAAGTACTTATGTCAATCTTCCTGTTTTATGAGGAGTGTTTGACTAGCTATAGAGTTTCAGAAAAAGAAAAAAGAAAAAAAAGACTTTTCAACATGTTTGTATTGTTATAGATCATCTCCTTAGAGATAAATAAGAAATATAAAATTAAATTAACTTTGGCAAATGTTTGAGTGGATTTAAGTTCCATAACATTTTAAGGTTGTTGAATAATTACATGAATAATACATTCTTTTACCTTTTGAATGGATATAATTGGGGGTTAACCTTCTGCCTTTTGAAAATTCTGACTATGACTACTTTATATGCAAAGAATATCGTTTCACTTTGGAGTACAGTAATTATTCTTTTTTTTCTTTTTCTTTTTCTTTTTTTATTACCTTTAGTAGTAGTATGTTTACTCCTAAAAAAAAAATCTATTTTCCCACTAAAAAATGTTCAGTGATTATTTCTAACTGAATGTCGGTTGAAAAAAATTAAAAACAGTGTTTTCACATGAAAAAATTAAAAAGTTTACAGCGTTTCAATGGGAACCAATTGTTTCCCACCATGAATTTTCCCAATGAGCTGGTTCGATGGAAATGAGGTGGGGAAATCGTGCTTTATAGTGCAAATTTTCCACTGAATGTCGGTGGAAAAACCTCTGTTTCTAGTAGTGGTTGCTACATCTGTTTTGTCTCTTGCTATTTTACAATCTATTTTCTTTTGAGCCGAGGTTCTATCGAAAATAACCTCTCTACCCCACAAAGGTAGGAGTAAAGTATGCATATATTTTACCTTCTCCAGACCCCACATTGTAGGACTACACTGAGAATGTTGTGGTGGTTGTTGTTGTTTTTATTGTTAATTTAACAATCAAACGGTTACTTGGAACTAATTTCCTTGAAATGGATTTGATTTTCCAAAGTTGAAAACGAGTTGTTCTTGCACACAATAACGAGATAGAACTCTCATTCTGATGAAGAAAAAAGCCCACTAGTTGAATGTGTGTGTTTTATTTGGGCCTTTAAATAACTGGACTACTTCAAAAAGATAATTTAAGGCCTTCCACTGATGGGCTTCAGCTTTTGTTCATAATGAGGTTCTCCGTAGTCCCTTCACTGGAAAATACATTATATATTAGTCTCAATTTTTCTTTTATTCTTAAATATATACAGTCAAACCTCTCTATAACATCATTGTTGGATCCAAAATATTTTGGTTATTATAGAGAATGGTTACTATGGGTATTATAGAGAATGGTTATTATACCTATAATAGCATTGACATTAAATAATATTTCGCTGTTATAGACAAAAAAAATGCATAAAATCTAAAAAAAATTATTTTTAATTGTCAAATTTTAAGCTTAATAACACTTTGTATAGCAAACAAAATTTTTTTAATGATAAAAATATACATTTTCATGTAATATGCTTTGTTATAAATAGTGTATTAAAGGATCAAATATTTGATCAAAATCTCTATACTTATTGTTGGTAATCATATATATTCTATTTTTATAAAGATGGTTAATTATTATATCACCCAAAAAAGAAGATAGTTGTTATATTTGGGGGGGGGGGGGGGGGTTGTTTTACAAAGAGCGTACTATTATAAAGTTGGTTGTGTAACACCTCGTAGCTTAAGGTGAAGGTTTGACTCATAAGATGATAACATAATGAAACCAATATGAGGGTTATAGGAAGTGTTTTGAAAACTAATCAAGTCATAAGAAATGTCTTTGGGCAAAGCAAAGTTGGAAGCCACTCTACGGGGCATGTTTGCAAGTGAGTTTATAGAAGGTCTTACTTCCAATGACCATAACCCCTTTATTTATTAGGAATTTGGGAAAACTTCCTGAATAAAAGTTGTAGCCCTTTGAAATACCTTTCCAACGGTATATTATGGGGGTCAAACGGACATCTTTGCAAAGAGTTATGGCCATTTTACTGAAGAGACGCAGTGCAGTCCGTTCACCGATCATGTTATACGAACTGGTTATACGGCCCATATAATTTTATACGGACCGTATAACTCGTCCGTACTTCGCACACTCCAAACCGACGTTCTGTTCCACCATGATAAAATATGGTCATATTATACGGACCGTATAACTTTATACGGACCGTATAATATGTCCATATAACCTCCGCCTCATTTTTGTATAAATCCAAGTCTTGAGTTCTTCTATTTCATTATTCACAATTCCAAGCCCTAGCAACAATCCAAAACATCAAGGTAAGTCAATCAAAACCCTTCCAACTCAATTCTAACATATATATATCTAATAATCTAAGCAAGAAATCATTGTTCATAAACTAGGGTTTTCAAGAAAACCCATCTCAAGGTTGAAATCAAGATTTAGGAAATCTTCTCCAAAATTCAAGTCTTTAATTCAAGATTTTGGAGCATTACGGGTATGTAGAGTTACTATCTACGTGTGGGAACATTATTGTTTTTCCCCACGCCTCATAATCCATAAACTATGATTCTTTACGAAAACTAGGGTTTCTATACCATGTTCATGATAACCCTAGGTCCATGTCCATGATTATATTATGTATGAATTGTTATAATTCCATCATTGAGTTCTTAATATTTCTTTATGATTATTAAGAATCATCCGTAATCCATGAAAATTCATATATCTCATTCCATGGGTTCATGCGTACTAGTTTATGATATATTATGCTATTTTCAAGAAAATACTATACATGTTTTACAAGTTCATGCAAGCAAGCTATAATTCATGATATCCATGTACAAAGCAAGTTATATTCATGAAAACCATGGGCGACGAAGTGCCACTTATTTTACATGTTCATGATTTTGGGAGTTGCTTTAATTACCGAGGAAGGCTTCAAATAGCCCGAAACTACGTAGCCACCGTAGGATGAGGATCGCTCCACCCATGTCCCGACGATCTCTCATAATGACCGGATCCTTTCATATTTTATTAAATCTCATGTTCCACGGCAAGATCGAGTGTTCTGTTGGCGGGACGCAAGCACCGGACCACGGATCGGTTATAAGTTATTGCTCTCCCTCCTTATGATATTTTTACTCATGCTTTATAATATATATGTATTCGTATTCATGCTCATAACGGGTTTCGGTTTCACGTTCGGTTCTTATCTTTATTACTTTATGTCCCATGTTATTTCATTCGGTTGCTTTACATACCAAGTACATTCATGTGCGCGTCCCCTTCCTATCCGGGGGCCTGCGTTTCACGATGCGAGTAATCGGTTACGGGACGACACGTCCGCTTCCGTAGGACGGCATTCGTATCGGCTTATTGGTGAGCCCCATCTCATTCGGGGTTTGGTCAACTTTTTGTTTTATGGTTAGGTTATGCATCTAAGGTATGATGGGGGCACTTGTCCATTAAGTATGTTTTCCGGTCGGACTCGTGATAGAGGTTTCATAGACTAGACAAGTCAGTTATGTTATGTCAGACATTCAGAGTCGTATAGCCATTTTCGGCTCATTCATGTTATTTTCGCACTCATGTTTAAACAAGTATTTTTATTAAGCATTATGACTTACTACGTTTTATAAAGGCACATCATGCATTCACGCTATATTCCGCTCATGTTATGCCTCATGCGATGATTCGGCTAAGCCGTGGTTCGCTCGGTCACACGTACGATGAGCACCGAGTGCCGTGTTTCGCCCAGGCCATGGTTCGGGGCGTGACAGGTTGTTGCTGTTATAGGTAAAATGTTGTTATAGAGAGCTCAAATGTAACATAAAAATCAGTTTCGAAATACTTGGCTATTATAGAGAGGTGTTGTTATATGCGATTGATGTTACAGAGAGGTGTAACTATATATAGTAAATGTTGGACATCCCGAGCGAAAATTTATGGTACTTTCCAATTTAAAAGTGAACCACCCTAACACATCTTTCTAAGTGCATCAAGGAGCAATATCTGCTATTATATCTGATTCCCATCTTCTTCTGATATTATATTTTACTTAAAGTTTTTGATAAATTCCTGCCTGTGATATATTTTCTACAATGAGCTTTTCTACCCTAAAACCTGATCATTTTTTTGTGTGTATTACCCTTCAAAGGCACTGGTCTTTAATTTTTGTCGTTCTCCTAATACCATGAGGCAGAGTTTCATAGTTAGGCCTATTGGGGCAAAAGTTAGACCTTAAGTCAGAGTTTTGCAAAATTTCAACTGAGTAAAAAGAAAAAAAAAACTGCCTTAATGCACCTTGCACAAGTAAAACTCTGCCTTAAGGTAGATTTTGCCTTATGTCTGAAGGCAAATTTTTCCTTAAGTAGAGTTTGCAGTCAAACTCTGTCTGATCAGAGAGAGAATGTAGAGTTTTACAGGCAAAACTGTGTCTTGCGAATTCAAACTCTACCTTGCGAATTTATTTTAAATTTTTGACTGATCGGGATTTCGAACCCAAAATCAAAGGGTTTTATCGAAGGACAAAAATTAAAGAACACCAATTTATGGGACAAAAATTAAAGACCACCACCGAATAAGGACAATCGTGCAAATTGCCCAAAGCTGATTCATGTTTCATAATGGAATGAATGTTTTGGGCCCAAGTTGATTAATGGGCCTCCGTGAGAATGCTTATTGATCAAAGGTGTCTTTTTTTGCGTAATTTGGACAGATAGGCTATGCTCGCACCGATTTTATAGGACAATTTGCACGATTGCTCTTATTCGGGGGTGGTCTTTAATTTTTGCCTCTCAAATCTTGTCTTTAATTTTTGTCCTTCGCGTAAAATATTCTGAGGTTCTAGATTCGAACTCAGGCTCAGTAAACAAAAATTCACAAGGCTGAGTTTCGTAGCAAAATAAGGCCTATTCGGGCAAAAGTTAAGCCTATAGAATTCCAGTAGAGTAAAAAAAAAAAAAAAGGGCAATTTGCAGGATTGCAACTTCGCTGGGGGTGGTCTTTAATTTTTGGCCTTCGTTAAAAGCCCCTTGATTACTGGTTTGAAACCCCGCTCAGTCAAAAATTTTAAAAAAGATCACAAGGCATAAGTTGGGATTTGCAGGGCATAAGTTAGGTTTCAAACTCTGCCTTAAGGTAAAAAAAAAAAAAAATTAAAAAAAAAAATATTTTACCTGAATATTGCAAACCTTTGCCTTAAGGCCTAATTTTTGGTAAAAGTTTGCCTTAAGGCCTAATTTTGCCTTCATGCCTTGTGAATCCCAACTTATGCCTTGCGTTTTTTTTTTTTTTTTTTTTTTTTTTTTACTGAGCCTGGGTTCGAACCCAAGACCTCTGGGTGTTAAGGGAGGGCAAATATTAAAGACCACCAATTCGAGGGGCAAAAATTAAAGACCAGCCCAAAAGAAGGACAATCAACGAAAATAAATAATAATAAAAAAAAACTGTCTTGTAATTCGCAAGGCAAACTTTTCGCGAAGTCTTGCCTTGAGATTTTTTTTTTTTTTTTACTTAGCAGAGTTCGAATCCAGAACCTCGGGATATTTTTCAGCCACTTTTTTAAGCGAAGGGAAAAAAAATTAAAAACCAACAATTTGAGGGCCAAAAATTAAAGGCCAGTGTCTTTGAAGGGAAATCCGTGCAAAAAAAATGATATTTAAAGATAATTCCCGATTTTGAGAACTGTTCAGAAATTTCCTTATTAAATTTAATAAAAGAAATTGATTAAAACACCCTTGAGTTGAGTGATAGAGATGGTAAGGTAAAGTGACAATAGTGGCATGTAAATCCAAAGGCGGATCTAAGATTTAAACTCTAGGGGTTCAATTTTTAAATTTTTTTTAGCATTAAACCATATTTTTAAAGTTATGGGTTCATATCTACTATTTATTGTAATTTTAGTAAATTTTTACACATAAATTTATGCTCCGCATCGAAAGTTTGGGGTTCAATTGAACCCCAATTTATTGTGCTCCATCCACCTCTGTGTAAGTCATGACAAATCTATAAGATTGTATGCCATATTCAACCTAGCTATCTTGTTGGATAACTTACAAATCCTACCGAGTTGTCAATATATCTAGCTTTCACTCATAGTACTTATGTAAACTTATTTCATTTACTCTACCAGTTTGTCATGATATTAATTTTTGCCCATATGATACGTACCTCATGAGAGTTGATGCTACTTAATTAATTCTACTTAACGCTATTTAATCTTACTTAATACTATTTAACGCTACTTAATACTCCCTCCGTACATTTTTTACTTGTCTTGTGTTGACTAGACACACGTCTTAAGGAGCCATATATAAATATAATGACAATTTTACTGTATATATCACCCTTATTTGTTACTAAGTCACTTAGTGTCAAAGTACTTTAAAAGTTATGTAGCCATAATTTATTGAAGTTGTCAACCCAATAATTATTATAGTAAGGATAAAATAGGCATGGAATAGTAAATCTTTTCTTGATTTTTCAAACTGATCAAGTAAAAATAGATATCAATTTTTAGTATAGAGGAGGAAGGAGTATTACTTATGCAGCTCGGTCATGCTTGTCTTAAACAATTGTAATTTTAAGTTGTTTTAGAATTGTCTGTTGGTGCACGTTAATTACTTATGTATAAATGCATTTGTGACAATATTTAATATTTACTTATAAAACATCGGGAAATAAATAAGAAAATTGCTTATTTTCTACAAAAATATTTTTCGTGGAATTTTTTTTTGCTTCGTAACAAACACGCCCTCGAATAATTATTTTTTAACATGAGACATAGCAGTCTTTCAGCTACTTCAGAATTTCTGTCATCATGTTAACCTAGTTGCCAAATTGAAGCATCTAGCTAGTCCACACAAAGTGGTAGGGACCTTGGATTTTAGTTCACATCTTTTACAATTTGTGTTGTCAACTTGTCAATTTTGGCCAAAACTACTTTTGTTTTCTTCAATTTTGTCCCATCTATTGCTTGCGATATTTTCTAGTGCGTGCATGAACGAGCACAAACAACATTTTATATTTATGTACAGTTTGACCCAGATACACTTTAGATGCAAAAGTTGTACGTGCATGTATATTGTATACCAACAAACAAGAGTCTTCTCTTGGTTTTTAGCTGAGAATTAGAAATTAGAATATCTCTAAGTACCCTAGAATGAAAAATCGCTTTAGAGGGAAACATCTCAATATTAATCGGAAGACAATGTACTTCCAAATATAGTAGGGTTAGAGGAATTTATTTAATTATGACCGCAAGAAACAAATTAATTGTTTTTTCCTTTCTATTTAACATGACTTTTGTGACGCCCATGATGGAGGGAGGTGGATGAGGGGGGGGGGGGGGGTAGAGGGAGAGAGAAGGCGGGGGCCTGAGCATCGTCGGCTTACAAAAAGGGGTACGCGTATTCCGGCAGAGCGAATTCAACATGGGAATGAGGAGATGAAAGTGACGAGTTTTACAAGACATACCACAAGTTCACTTTGTACATGCACTTTTATTCTCACTGATAGCAATTGCCGAAGAAACAATTCCGTGCGGTCAGTTGGGTTAAATCGGACAATACGTGCCATGGACTTTAAAAAAATGCGGTGATCAACTTCTCTCAATTATTGAATTAATTACAATCAAATAATTTATACTAAGTTTTTCAATGTGGATAAACTTATAAGCCTGTGCTAAGCCTAGGCCCAAACTCAAAATGTACTTTACGTAACTTTTAGGGATAATTTCATAGACCTCCCTCTACGTTTACCTCTATAACACTCACCTCCCTTCTGGTTGACATATTACACTTACCTCCGTTGTTTTAAACCTTTTGTAACCAAACAAATTTTAATGACTACATTTGTGTAACCTTCCCAAATTACCCTTTTGTGACCTTAATCATCAAAATGAAAGTTCCCTTAAAAACTCTTTATACTTTATAATTTGTTTGAAAGCAGCTAACAATTCTTTAACTAAGAAGAAACATATAGAACGTATGATATCTTTCTCATATTTGATTTCAAAATAAAACTACTGACATTGATATTGGTTACAATAATGAAAAAATATTTTGGCGACACTTGAGGTTTTTATAAGTATTATCGTTTGCGATGTGCTTCTTTTGATATTCGTATTTTTAACCATATTAACTATTTAGCTTTATGCAAATTTAAGTTTATCTCATTTATGGTAACACATTTGATTAATTTGAAATCTTAACTTCTAGGGAAGAGAGATAAATTCGAAGATTATCCCATAAATAATTGTCCAAAGCTGATTGTTGTTTTGCCTAGCCTTGGTTATTAGTTACATCATACTAGATGCAAAAGCACCAAACATTTTTATTCACTAAACAAATTATAAAACTTTAGACTGATGTAGAACTTAAAAAAACACATAATATTTTTTCTAGAAGCTAAAGAGTAAATATAAATTAAAGGTACAGTAACTCCATCAGAAAGGATATTTATCAGCAAATTTCTTTGCAACTCTTGGTTAACAGGGCCAAGATGATATAAATTAAAAAACTGTGTTTATTATAAGGTTATCAACCATTGCAAAACATAATAGCACTTGATTGAATTCTTCTATAGAATTTGGGAAATTTTTGAGAGTAAGTTTATATCTAAAATCTAAAATTTAATAAAAGGTGCCACATAAGGGTAGTTTTGGGATATTAGAGAAAATATATCACTTAAATTAGTTTGGTTACAAAAAATTTAAAATAAGGAAGGTAAGTGTAATATGTCAAACCGTAAAGGGAAGAGAGTGTTATAGAGGTAAACGTTGAGGGAGGTCTCTGAAATTATCCCTAACTTTTATTAAATAAGTATAATTTGTGTCACATTTTTTCTACAACATAATCAATTTGATGTAACTGCAGATTAATCATATCTTGTTGATAAGTTTTCATAATTATTAAAGTTTCTTCATCGTATAATTGGATAATTTTTAAAGAAAAATTTATTACGAGGCAGTAAGTTTAGTAGGAAAATTACCAAATACCAAAAGGACTCAAGTGATTCAATATTCTATAAACTAACATGATAAAGTATGATAATTACAACTCGACGAACATCATAATTTGAAAAACATTTTTGTATTTTTATGAATTATTGAGCATGTGATTTTTATTTATAGATAGAAATAGATTATTTATAGATAGAAATAGATTATTTATAGATAGAAATAGATTTCTTTTGATATTTATTATTTTTTCACTCATCATTATATATGTCGTGGCTTTATGATAGTTAGATGTGATTTTTAACCTTGGTTTTAAATGAAATTCAAGAAATAACCTAAACTCATTAAAATAAACTTCGAATCAATTTAGTTCTTCGTTAAAGACAACATATTAATTCTTAGTTAATCAAACAAGAGATTTTAAAGATAATCCGATCTTGATTGATAATGCTACCTTCATTTTCAGCATTCAACACTACACGACACCATTCAATAAATTTTACCTTCTATATTTGCAAGCACGTATGAGCTTATTAAAGAAGCAAAATCTTGGAGGTTCAAACAAATAGAGAGAATAATATTGAGAGGAACATATGACATGTTGAAATGTAAAGTAAGGCCTAATAAATGATTCAGTTTAAAAAGAAAATTTTACAAAGTTACCTAAATTAATATATAAGGACAAAAAACGTAAAAGGTACCCTCCGGTCCCTATTATAGGTATTTCTTTTATCTTGGGCGCACTCCTTAATCAATTATTCACCCCTAAAAAGTAAGAAGTTTCTTCACTAAATTATTCTTAATTAAATAATACTAAATTAATAGGTTATGTAAAAATTTACTTATCTAAAATAAGGATAAATTTTAAAAAAATTACTACCATTTTAGTTATATATAAAAAATATTTATTTTAGATTAAATATAAAAATTTAAAACACTACATAATCCCAAGTAAACTTATACTCTTTTGTCCCAATTTATGTGGTACCCTTTCTTTTTTAGTCTATCACAAAGAATTTCTATCTTTCTATAATTAGAAACAATTTACCTTTAAAATTTCCTTTTTACCCTGAATGAAATTATTTATAGTCACATAAATATCTAAGATTTGTTTTAGACCCCACATTTTAAAAGCCTTCATTTTCTTTTTAAATTTTATGCCAAATCAAATGAATCCGCATAAATTGTGACGGAAAGAGTAGAATAAAACTGCAACAAATTTGTGAAGGATTAGATTTGTTTTTAAGTTTAAGACTTATAAGGCACGTAAAGATATTCTTATATACAAAAATGCGTAAGACAATTGAAATAATAAAATGGAAAGCAAGGTAATAAATAGCAAGTAGACTTGGACGTGGGCCCACTGTAGGGCCCAAATTGACGTTAAAATTTTAATTTGTAGATATCTTTTAATTTTTTTCTGCTCTTGATACTTCAAAAAATTTCTAAAATATTAAAGTATAAAAATGTACCTAAAAATTAAAGGAAAATATTTTTATTAGTTTATATATTAGATTTATAAAAAAAAAAAAAAAAAATCAAACATTTGGAAGCTCTTCTAATTTCCATTTTGCTTAAATTTTTTTAGATTAAAGTCTTTGATGATCCAAATTGAGTTTTCATACGTTAAATTAATTTCAATTGTTTCTTTGAATTGAATCCATATTGGCTAACTTATTTTATCAAAGATATTACAGTATTCGATTTATGTCAAAAATATTTGATGTGCAAATATTGTTGCATGATGAAATCAATAAAGTTAATTTACAAATAAATATAAATAATTAAAAGCATTGATATTAGAAGATTTTTTTTTTTGGCAGAATTTATTAATTAACTACTGTACTTTAAAATTCATGTTTTGAAAATCAAATTGTATTTTTTTAACTACATTATTTTTTCAAACATTTTCATAATATATGAAAATAATAGTTTATAGTTATTCTTTTAATATAGTGAATAGATTTTATTTCAATAGTGTGCGCACGTAAAATTTATTAATTAACTACTGTACTTCGGAATTCATATTTTCAATTGAGATGGAGGGACCGTAATTTACATTTTTGATAAATTTTTTAAGTATTCAACAATGATATAAGTTATTTATATTTATTTTTTTGATTTAAAACTTAATCCAAACTTAAGTAAAATCTTTATAAATTA
This sequence comes from Lycium ferocissimum, assembly GCF_029784015.1. Lineage (NCBI taxonomy): Eukaryota > Viridiplantae > Streptophyta > Magnoliopsida > Solanales > Solanaceae > Lycium > Lycium ferocissimum. The sequence goes on from NC_081344.1 coordinate 152,673, forward strand.
CTTATGTTTGCTAGCGTGTACGGCATAAGATTGTAGGAGAAAATTAAAAAGAAATTACTAAATGGACGAATTCCGTATAACCATATAAAAATGTAAAAATGAAAATTGTAAAAATGAAAAAGTTATTATAGCCCTATAATAACTTCTAAAGGAAAATCATAATTTGAAACAAGTTTAATAATATTTCATAAAAGATTCAAATATCTATGAGTATGCTTTGTGGAGCCTCTATAACCTTTTTCATAACATCATCATTTTTAGTGGCATGAAAAAGTCCTTAAAATTCTCAAAATTTATCAAAATCTAGAAGATTCACAAAGCCATTAGTTTTTTAATTAGTGGTAAAAAATTTTTTTAAAAAATCACATGAAGTAGACAATAAAAATAAAAAGTAAATTTGACCTTAAAAAATAAATTTGGGACCTGAAAATAATTAATTAAAAAATTTGATATTAAATTAAAAAAAATTGTGAGAATTACAAATAACCTTTGATTGTCCTTATATACAGTAGTAATGTTGGATTTTGAGAATATTATTATGCTAAAAAAAAGTATAAACGTCCTTTTGACTTTTCAAATTTGAGATTATTGATCTGTCATGTCATGAGACAAGAAAGTAATTTCTGCAATTAAATTTCTGAATGCGACTCATACTTTATCTGAGATGAAGATTTTTTTTATTTTTTTTCATATTCCAATTACAATTTTTTTTTGCAAGATTTTCATTCAACTTTTTCAAGATAAGCATAATCCAATTCACATCTATCACTTTTGGTGAATCCACAGTTATTTACTTAAGTAATTATTTTAAAATTCTTAGTGCTTAATTAGTCATAATATTTAACAGTTTAATACTGGACTTCCCTCTCCTAACATTGATAACTTTGCCAGCTACTGTAGCTTCACAAAGATAGACATACTACGACGGTATTGAATTAATATATCAGAGAAAATACATGTCGTACATGTATGTTTGTGTACATGAGAGACAAATTTCCACGTAAATTAATAATTCTCCCTAATTTAAAGTCCAGAAAACACACTACAATCTGAACCCCACCAGCCAAAAATTCCAGAAGCCATAGGCCACAGTTTGTGACTTTTTGCCTAACAAATATGTGATGAGGCGGCAGATTAAGATTAAGATGTAATACTTTTTTTTTTTTTTTTTTTTTTTTGTTGCTTAACCAAACGGTGCCGAGACTCGCATTGGGACTCCGACTGATCCGACGTACGGTTCACTTAAGGGGAAAACGTTCCCTTACAAGATTTTTTTTCATACCCTGAATTAAAATGCGATATCTTTAATTAAGAGTGAATGGGATCCTATCCATCCCACCATATTCCTTGTTGGTGATGTTCTACATTTTGAGTTCGAAAGTGTATATATAGTAGTGCTTATATACATTGTATGTTGTAATTATTTTTTAAAACAATCGTCTTTATTGGGTATAACAATAAATCATTTATTTTTTGAAGATTACATGTTTCATATTTATATAATTAAAGTTAAAACTTATATACATGTCGTTAAAGAAAACTCGATTCTGTCAAACAATGAAGAGGTCGTTGGATCTGTCAGAAAATTAAGTAGTACTAGTACTTATGATCCAAGGAAGTTTCACGGAAGGTGAAGAATACAACAATTGAAATCATAAACAAATCAAACAGCAAAGTGACAGCACACCTTGGGATAAGTATCCTTTTCCTGGAGAAAAAAATCTTGGAGTTTGTTTGTCCAAACAAGAATTAATAATAGTACTCTCTTTAATTATTTATTTATTTCTGAAAATTTTGAGATATTTTTATATTTTTACTATACTAGAAGCATGAGTTGGGGTGGTTTCGTCGTCCACCTCAAACTCATGTATCAAAAAAAAAAAAAAAAAAAGGTGCACCCCATACTAAAAAAAAAAAACAATATAAAAAATAAAAAAATAAAAAACAAAGTGGAGCCCATCACCTCCAAACTCATGTAAAAAAAAAAAATGTGTACCCCATATTAAAAAAATTAAACAATATTCATGTAATTCAAAGTATCCCTATTAAGTCAATAATAATTTTATCGTTGTCACGCGTATCAACCCATTAACCGTGAGCAAAATAAAATTATTGTGACAAAGAAAAAAACGTAGACCCTATATTATTGCTTTTCTTCAAAAGGTTAAGTATCAAACCGTACAATTTTCTTTCTTTTATATATTAACTCGATCTAATCTAAATATTTAACTCGTCGTATTTGCTATTCCGCCATGTCATTTATTTATTATGTTTACTAAAATAAATATACTTAAAATATTTATATTTTAAAATAAGATAGAATTTAATTAATTTTTTATTTTTATTCTTACACTAATAAATGTGAAAAGAGATTAATGTCGTAAAAGAAAAAATAATATTAAATGGAGATTAAATAATAAATAAGGTAAATTAGTCAAATTCTAATTCTAATAGACGTTTCCTTAAAAAAACGTGCAAAAGACAACATGATAAGTAAAATGAGCTAAACCAAAAATATTCACCAAAAATTAAAAAATACAAGTTCTTCGTTTAAATAGAAAATCAAATTTCTATTTTGTTTCGTTTTAAACATGTAAAATTAATTTAATAATTTGAATTAGAATTATCCAAATCAAAATTTGATAAAAAATAATAACTATTGTTTAGGTCCAATCTACATACATTAACAATAGAATATTTTACACCTTTAAATTAATCAAATTAAAATTCAAAGTATCAACCTTTTGTATATTCTATTGTTTTGTCTCAAAGAGAGGAAAATAGTTTTTTTAAAGCATGTCTTCTCTTTTAAAAAGTATTAATAAATTTTTGCAAACTTTGTATTCGTAGCAAACACAAATATAATAAAGTTTTGGATACGGAGTACAAATTACAATGTTATATTAATCGTATTTTGAATATATATATATATATATATATATATATATATATATATTATCACTACCCAAACACAACTACATACACATAAATACACTATAATCCAAAGTATCTGGGCCCGTGCGTAGCATGGGCATGCGCTATCTAGTAATATTCGGAAAAGGGCCAAAGATACCCGTGTATTATGAGAAAAAATTTAAATATATCCCTCGTTATAGTTTGGATTCAAATATACCCCTGCCGTTATACTATTGACTCAAATATACCCCTCTTCCATTAAGTTTGTCCAAGGTGGACATCCAATCAGACGTGACATTAGTATATTTGAGCCAATAGTATAACGACAAGGGTATATTTGGACCCAAACTATAACGAAGGGTATTTTTTCTCATAGTACAGGGGTATATTTGGCCCTTTTCTGTAATATTTTACTACTCCTATGTCAGGCTAATTTACACAAATATCCTTCTTTTAGGGTATCATTTTACTTTATCCCTATTTTAAAAGTTATAAAAATATAGTTCTTGATACGACAAAACATTAGGTTATCATCAAACAACAATAAAATATTAGACTATGGTCTAATGTTTTTTTATAAGTTTTTCAGTTTTTGAAAAAGGATCTTTAGACCTTGGTCGAAAACGTTCACAAATTACAAGAAAAATACAAAGAGGGCCAATTACTAAGTAGTTGTCACAATTGACGAAAATTTATTCCTATGTGATAACAGTGGAGGTTTTAATGGAAAATTTTCAAATAGTCACTTTTCAGCCTTTGTATATAATTGAATAATAGCCAACAAGAACAACAAACCCAGCGTAATCGTAATCCCACAAATGAAATTTGGGAAGGGTAGGGTATACGCTGACCTTAAGTCTATCTTTGTGTGTAAAGAGGTTACATAGTTTATGATGGACTCTCGACTCAAAAGAAATGGAATCAAAGCATGATTAATATGTCACGCATCCAACTGAGCATCTTATCTCTGACACTTTCATCTCTGAATGTGTGCGTTCTTGACTAGCTAGCATTCTATTCCGTAAAACAAATAATTTTTCAAAGACAACTAAAAACTGAAAAGTGGCCAGCCTACAATATTTTTCTACTCTAATACCACATGTCAAGTTTCAAACATGAAGCAAGAGCAAAAAAAATCAGTCGTTTTTTAATATAGATAAGATATAGTAATGGTACACACGTTAGTCTTTTAGTTAATTCAGACAGTCCAGATCAAAATGAATAAAACTATCACTTCCCTCCAAACCGCCCATCTCTGATGACTTTTCTTTGAAAAAAACCGACTAAATGTTTTTGAGTTTTTTTTGTTTCTCATCCGGTGTTCGATATCCGCATTGAAGCCCAATTATATTTGAATTCGCATTGCGTAAAGGCCTATTTCTAGGGGAAGCGCTCCCTACCTAGGATTACCTAGGATTTTTTCATACCCAGGCTCGAACCCAAGATCACTAATTAAGAGAGGAAAGAACCACATCCGTACGCACCATATTCTTTGGTGGTGTTTGCTTTTTGAGTTATTTGATCGTAAATGAACTTATCAAGGAATTGTATTACCTCAAATTACAACCTGAAAGAAAATACCAAAATTTCTATTATATATAAGTGTCAAAGAAGGACCAACACAGCATTACAAAATTGTACATAGAGCATTCTATATTGTACCCTATTTCACTAGTGAAGGACACGTTAGATTGTACTATAAATTTTGCCAATTTCATTAATGATGAATGGACACCTGTTTGTGCAAAAAGTTTAGTAAATTGGACACTTTAACCAAATTACTTTTTCATCCCACTTGGACATATGTCATGGTGTTGAATATTTATTCTCTTGTCCTATATACACGTGTATGCACTTCATTCTAATCTTTTGAATGACACATATTTACACTCTCCGATTCGAAATAATTGTTTACTTAGCCTTTTTCACATCTCTTAAGAGAACATTAGCTTCTACAAAAAAAATAGGTATTTTGACTAAACTATCCTTAATTAATAAAATCCTTGCTTATTTATTGTCTTCAGTAAATAGAGGCAAATCTGGAAGAATACAATTAATTCCTTAATTATGTAAGTTAACACTTATTTTGAACCACAATAAAGAAGCTAAGTTAACACTTATTTTGAACGGAGTACCTTTTTATTCCCTTTTTCCTTCTTTGACATTACAACAAATTGTACCAAAAGTCTTATAGATTGTACTATAAATTTTGCCAATTTCATTAATGATGAATGGCCACGTGTTTGTACCAACAATTTAGTAAATTGTACACTTTAACCAAACTTCTTTTTCATCCCACTTGGACATATGTCATGGTACCGACTATTTATTGTTTACTTATCCTTTTTCATATCTTAAAAATACTACTTAGAAAGAAATGGGTGTTTTGACTAAACTACCTTTAATTAATAAAATTCTTGCTTATTTATTGTCTTGAGTAAATAGAGCAAATCTGGAAGAATACAATTAATTCCTTGATTATGTGAGTTAACACTTATTTTGAACGGAGTACGTTTTTATTCCCTTTTTCCTTCTTTGACATTATTTTACTTATTTTTATTCTCCTGTGTGTTCTCTGATTATTGTTTCTTTACATTTATAAAATTTAAAATTTAAAATTTATTACTTTATATTTTCATTTAGGAATATGATAATTTTACTTATGGATTAAAACGCTATGATTTACAATATTATGTCTATCTTTCTAATTTTGATTTTTGTTTAATTAATTTTAAAAATATTTTATTAGTTTTTCTTTTATGAAATCCAATGAACCACAGTAAAAAGGCTAAGTGGAAAATTATTTTGAACAGAGTACCTTTTTATTCCCTTTTTCATTCTTTGACATTATTTTGCTTATCTTATTCTCCTTTGTATTCTCTGATTATTGTTTCTTTACATTTATTACTTTATATTTTCATTTAGAAATTGGACAATTTTAATTATGGATTAAAACTCTACGATTTACGATATTATGTCTATCTTTCTAATTTTGATTTCTTTGTAACAATTCTTTTAATCTATAATTGTTAATATAAAAAATTCTAATGTAAATGATTTATCCCTTATTAACTTATTTTTTGTTTAATTAATTTTAAAAATATTTTTTTAGTTTTTCTTTTATGAAATCCAATATATACAACAATGGTTCTTATGTTTAGATATGAACAATTAGTCAATAGTGCTGGATATCAACTTGTCAGGATACATATTAGATTAAAAAGTTAAAAGAAAAAACTAGAATCAAAATATTAATTTTTCCTCAAATTCTTACTAATTTTCTTTTTCCCATCGATGAACAACTTTTATTGATATGACAACGAGGAAATAGTCCAATTCTTTCCATCTCAAAGACTTAATTCTATCATACATGTTTGAGATTTCAAAAGAAAATGAGTTGCATTAATGTTAAAGTTAGAAGATATATTTAATTTTTAAACTCCAGTTTTTAATTTTAACTAAAGTAATGGTACGTTAGCAAACCTTAAAGACCAGGCAACGTGAATAACCAAATTAACCATGTTGGGCACTGTGCATCGCGCGGGCATACTTTACTAGTAATTATACATTTGTGAAAGTAATAACAAATGCAAAAGAAAAAAAAATGTTTGTTTGCCCCTTTCGATGAAAAAGATCTTTCATTAGTACACGTTTGTATTATCGACAAGGATTACTGGATGAATGAAAATAATATGTTTTGAATGGAAATATTCAGTTTACTCCGCTTGTATTAGGTTTAATTAATTTAAAACTTGCTAATTAACAAGAGAGAAACTCTTTTGATGTCAAGTAGATTGGTTGATCGCATCCAGGGACAAACCCCAAACGAATAGCAGGAATGAACGAAATTGATGTTTTTCAATTTCTGCCCTAGGATTATCGAATCTAATTTACCCTTATGACCTAACTTTTGCTATTTAAATCAATTATTGAACTTGATTTTAATTTGACACATTAATTTTTTCCTGATATCTCAATTAGTCAAGGAGTAATTAATTAATTATCTTATACTTAAGAGAAAGAAGTCAACCCTTCCATTCTTTCTTTGGATCCTTTTATTACCAACAGAAAATGAAAGCAAGAAGATTTTTTTGGGAGTTGTATGTAGCTTATCTAATGGACGGTCGGATGATGATATTGATAGTGAGAGATGGGGCCCAAAAAGTGGACAAGTTTCTGCCACGTGTTAATATGGTATTATTGGAGTTGTGGGTAAAGATAAGAATTCTGTAAAGATAAGAATTCTATGAACACAAGTATATTTACCCTCTAATGATGGATCCTCAATTGTATGTTTGTTTTGTTCTTTCCTTTTGGTTGGAGGTGGGATCAAGTGGAATTAGAATTTAGATGTTAGAGCTGTATTGTTCTTTTTGTTCGATAATATTTACAGAATTATCTCTTGAATGTTATAATCGAGTTTAAAAATGCGTGTATCATGTAAACTTGTGTTTTTTCTTATAAAGATTTATAAAATTCTCTTCTATTCCGATATTATGTGCATTTCTTATCAAAAGCTTATCTAAAAACATGTCAATCCTGTTTGATCAGTCTTTATTAGTATGCCCTTAATCATGGGCATCATACTAGGACATGTAAATATTCACCATTAGACTTATAGTTTACTTTATTCTTGTGTATACTATAAAACTCTGGAAAAGTTTTGGTGGTGCCATAAAATGAGTAATATTTTTTTAAGGATAAATTTAAGAAAATGTGTAATATAAAACGAGATAGAAAAGTAATATGCTAATTTCAAAAGGAATTAAAAAAGTAGGAGAAAAAGAAGTACAGGGAAGTACTAATAAATATATTAATATTGCAATGGGGCCGCCTATCTTCCATGTTCCGAAATGTCAGTATTCACCCCTAAAAAACTAAAAATTGTCACTATCAGCTCCAATAATTCAAAAGTTACATCCAAAATATCAACTACTCCATCTTCTTATCAAAGCGATGATGTTGGCTTATGCGATTAGCATAACTGTCACTTCACTTCTGTAAATAGCTCAAAAATAAAATATAAAAGAGACAAATTATATGTTGGAAGAGCATCTTTGGAAAAATGATATATACACACAAACACACAGACACACACTGAAGGAAATGAAAGATGCATAAATAGATTTTTCTTATATGTAGACGTAAGTAATAACAACACCAATAACATACCCAATATAATTCCACAAGGTGCGGTCTAGAATATTTTTTATTATTATATATGTATCCGAAGTGTGTCCAATCTTATAATTTGACTTGTGTCATGATTTTTTCGGGAAAAAAAAAATCATTCTTTCTTGTGTCACCAATAATAAAAAGGAAAATAATCCAGCAATAGGATTTAGCGCATTTTTTTTTCCCTCTCTCTAACAGGGGGACAATCAAACAAATGAGCATTCAAGTAATAAAATTCAAATATACAACTTATTAGCAACACTCTTTGCCATAATGGAATGTTGCGTCAGTCTCGCGTTAGTGATTGGTCTGAGTTAAGGGTTTGGTTAAAATCCAATTACTAAACATAATATTTAGTAGCATTTGCCTCATGCTTTAAACATGATTATTATGAGGTAATAATACAATTTAAGAATGAAAATAAAAGATATACCACTAATTTATGAATGAAGATGCATTTAGAAAATGACACAAAATGGAAATGCTTTGTACAAAAATTCCACCTTTTGGCCTTTGGTGGATGGACTTTAAAGATTTTGTCATTCTTTAAGTTTTCCACCCGAGTACAAGGTCCACACAAAAATGATATAGAAAGATATATATAATCAGTTTCACTTAGAAGTTGATTATAAGTAAATAAATTTGTGAGATATGCATTACTTGATAACGGACTCTGGCTTACTATACTAAGTTTAAGATATATTTATGCAGTAAAATTAAGTTATCACTTCCACAAAAGATTTTAACATTCTATGAAACAGAAAATGAATAAAAACAACGTTGAGCTGACATCGATACGCTTATTGTTGAAGAGAAATATATTTTATTGAATCGGGACGAAATTACTGGACTTCTTATATCACTTAACAATTCTCTTTCCTTTGAGCTAGCTTTTGTGGTTGAGTTAGGCCCAAGGTCCATTTTATCATAGTATTAGAGCCACATCTGTAACTGAAAAAAATGGGAACCTACATATAAGTGTAGATCTCTTAATGGTATGAGGCCTTATGGGAAAAAACCGTGTGGTTTTGGCCCAAACCGCATAATATCACATCATGTTAAGAATATCTTTTGAATTGATGCGACGAAAGTCAGGCCAATGGTGATGTGGTTCACATCCTCCGAACTGTGCGCGAGAGGGGGGAGGGGCCGGGATAATATATACACCCAATCCATGATTGTGGACGCTATAGACCGGACAGTGTCTAGGCGCGGCGAGAGGGGCGAGGGGTGGGGAGGGTGGGGAGGGGGTTGTTGAATGGAAATATACCACATCGATGGACGAGATTCCTAAACTTCTTATATGGGTTTGGGCAATCGTCCTTTCTTTTGAGCCATCATGAAAAAATCAACATCATTAATGATAGAAAAATCTGAATTAGGAAGTCTAACCTGATTCCATGATATAGTTAAAAACAAATTCAGCAAATAGTGTGCAATTATGAAATTGACATACAATTTCAAGGTTGTATCAAGAAGAAAAAAGTTAAACGCATTGGACGAATATGATAATTTACGATATTTCATTGTTGGAATACTGCAAATAGGGTGACTAATTCCAAGTATCTTTCTTGCCTAAGACTGCAATTTTATCTAATAAAAGTTTGGCATCAAAATTTCAATATAAAATTGTCATAGTTACATCAAATCTTTTTGCTGCAAGAATTTATACCAAGCAATTAAATTCACCATATCTAACCAGATGGTTGACTATTATGTGTGAAGATTTCACGAAAAGAAGAATAGAAGTAGAACAGACTCGGGTCTTTTACCGTCTAAAATAGTAGTTTTACCGTTTTCTTTTGTTTGTTCAATATATGTACTTAAGAGTTGATACTTTACCAAAGATGTTACACCATGGTAAGTACTCTGATTCTGAACCATAAATCTAAATTAGTTCGAGTTTTGAAAATAAAATCAGTCTTTGATAGAAATATTTTACCTCAAAAATTTCAAGGCGAGTGGGATTAATCAAGTTTCAATATGAGAGAAGAGATTATAATATGTGTAAATTTGGTTCTCTTTTATGGATCATCACTCTAGTTATGTATTATATAAGATGATTACATTTATATTAAACATCATTTGATTGTAAGTAGTGCAAGAGCAAAATTTGGTAGTACCAACAATGAAACAAACATAGCTCCACAAAATTAGATAATTACTAATAGCAATGATAAAAAAGATGAGTAATATGTAAACCAATTTCATTTCGGTTCATCGGGTAAAAAAGGGGGGAAATTGTATGTATACACAATAACATTGAAACAACCTCCAAAATGGATCAATCCTAGCCGTTAGATTAACCAATCCCCACCCTTGATAAACACACCCTTTTCCACGAAATTGAGAAAAAAAAAAAAATCATAGCACTTTTTTTTCTCTTCTAACACTTTTGCTGTTCCATCATAAGACAAAAGTCCTCGAAACACACAAACCCATCTCCATTTTTATCAACACCTCTTATCATACGCTTACATTCCTCTAACGTACACCGTCCATCACCAATATTTTTAAACACGTTAAACAACTCTTCTGCCGTTATTTTTCCGTCATGATTAGCGTCAAAGAAATCAAAAGCATCTCTTAATTCACCGTCACATGCTGGTGGACCAAACGCTGAAGTAATAGCACCAAATTCTTCTAAACTAATACATCCATCACCGTTAACATCTACTTCATTAAGTAATAATTTAAGCTCCTCTTTACTTGGCGGGTCGGATCCAACTCGGGTTAAAATCTCTTCAAGCTCTTCCTTCCGGATTTTCCCGTCGTTATCGGTGTCCATTGTATGAAACGCGTGGACGAGTTCAGCGTAAATATCGTTGGTGGGGCGCGTGGGTAACACGCTCGTTGGAGTGGATAAACCGGGGGGTTGTTTTTTTGACCCGTGATGGGAATCTGAATCGGAGGAAGACCCGAAAGATGGAGTTTCGGATCGGGAAATGGAGCTGGAGGTGGAGCGGGATTTTTTGTAGTTAATGAAGAGTTTTTTGGGGAGGTTTTTGATAAGCTTCATTATTATTATTATGGAGGATGATGATAAAGAGAAGAAAATGAAGAATAATGAAGAAGGGGTGAGTGGAAAGAGTGAGGAAGCAGGAGGTTAAATGGGTGACTCAAGGATGAGGCCATGGTGAATTTCCAGGAAGCTTCGTAGTGAGAGAAAAATGAATGAAGAGAGAAAGAGAGAATTGAGTATTTATTTGGTACTTTCGCTGTCCAAATTTGAGTGCCAGGCTTTTTTTTTTTTTTTTTTTTTTTAATCTGTTTAAAATAGAATGATAAATTTATATTTAAAAAGTATTTATTTATTTTAATTTGAGTCTGTTAATTTGATTGATCACGAATTTTAAAAAATAAGAAAATTTAATTTTTTAGTTTTAAATTAAAAATATATATATTCTTTTAATTAATTTGGAATTAAAACACTTACTAAATATAAAAAGAAAAAAAGGACCAAAAAAAAAATATACTTAAATTGAGACGGAGAGTAATAATTTTGAATTTTATAAGATAATTTACGATTACAGAAATATTTAAAATTTATTTTAAATTATAAATTATTATTTTAGACTATATGTCTAATCAAATGACACATAGATTGAGACGATGGAGTATCTGTTGGGTTTCGTTTGGTGGTTTGCAACCGTTCCATGTGCTGATTGGATTGCAAAGATATCAATGTAATTTTTTATCGGTCTTTTAAAATTTACTTTTTATATTTTAAAACATACTCTCATAGATATAAGGTCCCGTTTGTTCATAGATACCAATTTTTTTATTTTGAATTTTGGAGTTGGAGTTATATTTGGCCATGGTTTTTGAAATTATAGTTTTTGGTGAAATGTAGTTATAAAAAAGTAAAAAAAAAAATAAGTTTTTTGGTATTCCGGAATATAACTTCAAGTTGTATTCGGAATTAAATGTTTAAACGTTTTGGAAAAAAGTGAAAAAAATTTCCGAAATAAATTGAATAATTCTTATGGCCAAACGGGGGCTAAATGTGTTATGCTACATTTAAAGATGATGATATATTTAAGATTATGTATTTTAATTTTTTTTTCTTTATCTTTATAGATTATGAAAAACACCGGCTTATAATTGGAAGGAAAGCTTTGTAGTATACTACTCCCATATGTTTACTTGTCGTCCTTATTAAGAATAGATGGTTCGAAATAGTTATTATGTTAAAAAATTAAGATATAATTAAATATTAGTTTCCACATTTATCCTTACTCGATAAATGCATGTGAAGCGAGATTAGTGTGGTGAAAATAAGAGTAGTTTAATTTAAAATCAAGAATAAATAAAAATAATTTACTCAAATTATCCTTTTAATTAATGTTTTCTTAAAGGTCGGGGAAAAAAAATGAGACAAGTAAAATCGACCGGAGGTAATATTTTTAATTTAATAAGTCACATATTTTTCTTTTCTGCCCTCAACTTTTTTAATATATTGATTGAATGAATATTTTATATTGCATAAGACTTTGTCTAGTATAACATTTACTCAGTTGCACTTTAAATTACGTGACATACTCAGGATCGACACAGGAATTAATAAGAAAATGATTTTTCTTTTTTGACTCATGGTTTTAATATGTCATAACATATGTGTGGCTTTATAAACTTATGATTTTAAACACGTCATAATATTTGTGTGGCTATAGAAGTTTCTTATTAAGGATAAAATGATAAGCTAAAAGTTAAATAATTTTCAAATTTAAAAATGTGTGATTCTTTTTAAACGGAATAATAAAAAAATAACGTCACACAAACATGAGTACTTTTCAGCTAGATGATAGCATAGCCTAAAATTAATTCATAAGATTTATCGGCCAAGACGGGCAATACTAAAACTTTCACCACCAAAGGATGTGGTGCAGCGGATGAAATTTCTTTCTTCTTAATTGTCAAGTGCGGGTTCGAGTCGCAGGTATGAAAAAACCCCTCGGTAGGGAGCGCTTCCTCCCGAATGGAGCCCTATGCGAAACCAGATATAGTCGAATTTCAATGCGGGTACCGAACATCGGGTGGAAAAAAAAAGTCACTTTCACAATTTAAATCTGTAGGACTTTAATCTCTTAAAAACTAGACGTTTTCTGCATTCTATAGTCAAATTATCTCTTTTAGGAGGGGTGTTTGTGAGGACGGGAGTGGATGAGGGGTTACGTGTTTCTCACGGTTTTTTGCTAAAAAAAAGTATAATGGTCCTCATTTGAAGTTTCAATTCTTGTAAGATTTTTAGAACAATATATTCCCTTCTTACTTAAACCTTTCAAAAGGAATGGCGGAAAAGAACATAAAAATTTTAGTTGAAAATGAATTCAAGCCACATAACGTGAAGAAAAGAGCAAATGATAATAGGACCATGAAGAATGCTTTGCAAGAGTAAACCTTCTAGATAGGAATTAGTCATCATTTTCGACTCAATTCTTGTAGTCTCTCATTATTTAGATGCATTTTTATAGTTTTTTTTTTTTTTTTAAAATTGTGAAAATTTGGCCAATATTAGATTTGACTTATTATTGGTGCCTTATTCCAAACATGTCTTGCGTAATTGAGAAATGTTGTTAACACGAAAAATAATCTATCAGAGTAAGTAAGGTATGCATATTAATGAAGGAAAAAGAGAATGGAGTACTAATAAAAACTAAAAATGATGTCATCATCACTCATTGGCGGATCCAGATTTTTGGCCTGGTAGATTCGAACTTTAAGGTTCTTAACTTTAAATTTTATTGTACTTCCAAATTAATTATGTGTTCAATTTATTATTTGTGAATTTTTACATATGAATTTATACTTTATATTAAAAATATTCAATTCTGATGAACCCCCAAACAATGCACTTGCCCCTTTTGTCAAATTCTCTTTTAGGAAGTGGGTAGACGATAGTGCTGAAACCTGGCTGGTACTACTATTAGTACCTCGCTTTGTAATGATGCATAAATTTTAAATTTCCTTTCAAAAAAAGAGAAATGCTGAAACATGAGCACACACTCTTAGCAGTTAAATAGACACAAAATATGTTAGAAGCATATAAATATGGCCCAGAATTGTCTCCGGAAATGAAGGGAAAGGACGATGATGTGTATAACGTTCGGTGCAGCTGGATGACAATCACAACAACCGCACACTAACCAAATGTCAACCTACAAATCTATTTTTCGCATGAAGTTCAATAGGTTTGGGGGAAAATTACTACTTGTATATGCTTATTACTCAGTACTTACATCAAATAATTAATATTAGACGTGTATCTTTTATATAATTTTTTATCTATTAATTATGGTTTTAGTTATATTATTCTCCACTTTAATTTGTATCGTGTATGTTTAAATTATTTGACCCGATATAAATATTGAATGTGAGTAAGTATTTGAGTTGTGGAATTAGTCATTTAATGACTTTACGTGAAATAAGCTAACACTACATAAATAGGCATGGACTTTTCACTACGACACTTGTGGGGCATGGACTTTATATCATGTGACCTACTTTGAGTTGGGGTCATTCACTCTTGTTGAGGTAAGCTTCTTATGTTATCCTTTGGGTAGGATAAATAATACGGCCCCATGCAGATCGTGATCTTGATCTTGGGTAATATTGTTGTTTCACTCATGATCAGTGCGAGTAAAGTAATCCGTTGCATAATCACTAGAACGTCTAGCTAAATCGTCTTCCATCCTATACCTTTTGGGTTTGCTTAGACTCAAAGACTAATCAAAAAAGCCTTAATACACAGTTTACTCTTCCCTTTATAGTCAAATCACCTTTACACGTCTTTTCATTGTGAATAGTCTCTCTCAGTTTGGTGGAGGGTCAATATGTCAAGTATACACCAATATAATTTTACTTACGGCGGGAAAGCCACCACTTTAGAGTTGAGTGTAATTGGATGTAATTATTCACTCTCTTGTTGAGGGTGAAAATTGGGATTGACAGGAGTAATTACACTGTTATCCTTTGGGTAGGTTTATTTTTATTTTTAATTTATTTTTTCATTCTATTATTTTAACTTTTTTGATTTTTAATTTTTTTATTTCTATTATTTTAATTTCTTTTTTATTTTTACTTTTTAATTATTTTTAGTTTTTAAAATGTATTTTTCTTTTTATATTATTTATTTTTCATTTTCTTTCTTCTCATTCTCAACCTTTACTTCTTGTGTTTCATGAATTGCTAGTATTTTTTATTTTATTCATTTAGATCCTTGTTATTATTCTAATATTTGAAGCAAATTGGAAAGAATTGTTTCACTCAAAGTAGAATCAGTGCGAATGAGGTTATAAGTATATTTTTCTTTCGTTGCATAATCACTAATGTTGGAATTTGACGTCTTTTTTTTTTGATTTTGAATTTAGGTTGTATCCAATTTTAAGTTGTTCCATCCATGTTATTTATTTTTTTACTTTTTGATGGTTTTTATGTCAAACATTTGAGTAATGTTATGGCATTATATTTATTAATATTATTTTTTTGTCAAACATCTAATCCATGACAGTTTATAATTAATTAAAATTAATAATTTGAAAAATATATGTCAATTATGTTTTACAGTATTAGTTACAAATATAATTATTAATTAATATATTTTCACTAAACAATGTGTTGTTAAATACCTAATTTAATATTATTTATAAAGGAAATATTTTTTAAATATTAATTTTAAATTTTTTATAATTAAATTTTATTTTTAAATTAAGAATATCCTTGTCTCTCACACACCAAACGTTTGGTGGAGTACTGGAGTGTAATATGTCAAGTATACACCAATATAATTTTACTTAATTAGCTATGTATGTGCGTGATTGATAACGAAAAAATGACCTCTACATTCACTTAGCTAGTTGGCGGAAGTCATTTTCCTTGATCATAGGCTCATAGCTATCTTAACTTTCAACTCAATCTTAATTATTCCAAGTAACAGTAAAATAATATTATCAATCTTTATTACCCGAAAATTATCAAACAACCAATATATATGCACGTGATGGAAGGTAGAGGGAGAATACAGTGGAAAATGGACTTGGTATCTTGGTAACACATAACTCGAGATGCTCTTAACAGACAACATTTGATGGGGTTAGCAGAGGTCAATGATAATAAGGCAAATACCTCAAATACGTTACAACATTTTAATTTGGTAGGTCTCTATGATTGATAATCATTTCCAATGATTGTTCCATACATTAATTTTAGTTAGAAATTATGTAAGAGAATCATCTTCTATTCTAACTATGAGTTCTAATATTCATTCATTGCACCAAATCTTGGTGTTGGATTCGAGATTCTAATTTCTTTAGTCAATAATCATCTAAAAATCAGTTTACAGTTTCATGGATTTTCAAGTTTGACATTTTTATTATCTGCAGATTGATTCCGTATGGGATTTGAGTACTTGTTTTTGTTACCCACTGCATTACATTTGATTTGGTTAGGTATAATGAAATATTGCTGCATTGCATAGAGCATCACCAAGATTGTTGGTATGAATCGATATTGCAAGTCTATCAAAGAGAAAACTCCAATTCGTCCCACCTAGAGCTATTCTTACCTTCAGATAAGACAATTCCCGCTCTCAAGTCAGAACGTAGAGCTAACTACATTGAATAAAATAGCACTCCTTCCGAATTTTGATCATATTCATCCTTGAAAGAAACAATTCTTTTTCTAATATCATATATAAAAATCGGACATGCATATCAAGAAGAGTTCATTTGGCATCAACGAAACTAGCTAGAAATGATAAGATAACTCCAATAATTTCTTGTTACTTTTTTTTTAATACATTCTAAATTCTAGAATTTAGTCACATGCACTTCAGAATTTCCACCTATTTCTTATTTGAGTGTTTAATCATCAAGCCTTAATAAGGTCAAAATATCATATATAGTTTGATAGTTGAAAAACCACTAGGACATTAATTTGTAATACCAAGTTATCTTATTTTGAAGATTTCTCGTGAATATTTGCATAGTTGACCCTTTTAACAAGAGGCGAATTTAGATTTTAAAATTTATGAGTTTTGAAATCAAAATAATACTGTACAATTTATTGGATACAAAATAAATATACATATTAAGTCAATTTCTTAATACAAACTACTGAATTATCTGGAACTCACACCTAGAACTCTATCTTTACATGCGCCCTCCCAATCCTACTATTCTAGGATAAAGTAGGCATTTGGACATGCAATTTAAAATCATGGTTTAAAATTAATGTTTGAATGTGTAATTTCATCTCATGATTTTAAATTATGAGATGAAATTTCAAATTATCAAAAAAGATATGATTTGGGTTTTAAATCATGTCCAAACGGCACGTGTTGCGTGAAAACGGTAAGTTAAGGGTGGGGTAGTGTGAGAGGTCCACCGTAAAGGGCGAAGAAAAATCAAAGAAAATGAGCTTTTAGGGGTGTATGCTTCTGCTTTTTTGGAATTGCAGCTCAGAAGTTGGTGGCCTTTTTGGCTTTTGTGTAATTGTGCCAACAGATAATTGGCACGCTGAAATGGATTCGCACACTGTTTCACTGTCAAAAGTCACTCTATTAAAAGCCTTAGAAGGCACTCCATCCGTCCAAATTATTTATCACGTTTTGCGGGAGCCAATTTCGCTAATCTTCATTTTTAATTGAATTAAATTAATTTAATATTTTAAAATTAAAATTTAGAAATTTGAAAATTATTCGAAATATACTATAAATCGCTATTTTTCACATATCAATATAGTGAAAAAAATACATGTTAAATATTGATCAAAATATATGTAATTTAACTCTCAAAAAACGAAACATGATAAGTATTTTGGGACATAGTGAGTAGCGTATATTTCTTTTGGCAAAAGTAAATAAATAAAACTTACTTGACTGCAATATCCTCAAACTGTGTTAATTTATTATAATTTAGTGATGAGTTAAAATAAAAATGTATATTAATTAACCAAGCTTATGTAAAAAACTGCATGTCGTATACTTCTTATTTGATACATCCGTCGAGGAGTCCGGAGCCAAAAGGGTATAAAAATATACGGTATAAACTAAAAGGGGGCAGCCAAAAATTTATATACCAAAAGGGGTATAACGTGGATCAGCCCACGTTATACCCCAACTTTTTTTTTCATTTGTCAGATTCACCAAACCGAAAAAAAAAAAAAAAATTACGTATAACGTGGACGAATCCACGTTGTAAAACGTGGTACTGACCACGTTATACCTTTCATTAATTTTTTCCCCGACGTTTTACAAATAGTTTGTAAGATATTGCCTCTATTTAAATCATATTCGGCTATGTTTTTAATAAAAAAAAAAAAATTGATTTTTTTAATTTTAAAGCATATAGTTAATTTTAGTGAATAACTCAAATAAATATTTTAACACATGCAATAATTAAATATGTGTTATATATGCGAACATAAATAAAAAATAAAATATAAGTTAAATAAACGTCACACATTAACTAAGTAATAAATGTTAAATTACATGATAACTATTAAACGGCACAAGACATGTTATATATTCTTGGAAGATTACATAAGGAAACAACAATCGTACAAGTTAAGAAAAAACATAAAAACCAACAAGCAACAACAACTACTGATTTCTGTCGGGGCAACGATTCTTGTTATGACCTGTTTGCTTGCACGTACTACACTTTCTAGCCATACGAAAGGTGAGCTATATCCATTTTATTCCTCCTTCTAGTTGTAGTCTCGTTCACGAAGTTCGCTAGTATTCGATGTTTGCAATTAAGCGAAGGGAGAAGGTGGCCAATATGCCTCATCACCCAACGGTGAAAAATTTTCACTGTACGTTTGCTTGTAAAACCTGCAACTGTAGTACTTGCTAACATAGTCCTTTGGTTAAATTCCGCGGATATCACAAAATTTAATTGCATGTGAACATGGCATATGGTAGTTTCTCCGCTTCCCACACGAACACTTTTTTCCGCCCGCAGAGACTTTATGGATATTTCCGCCCTTACCTTCGTATGCAAATGTCGAATCTCAAAGACCCCTTCGGTTGCATTGTATTCTTCAATGTCGGTATGCTTTAGTGGACCTCTCCCGCATTCATCAAGCTTCTTTTCAACGGCGCGCGGCCAAAACTTTTTATCCGCAATCAACAAATCGGCAAGGGTGCTTCTCTCAACAAACCGATCAACAAGATTTTTAAACGTATAACGGACCATGGCGATGCGGGCAGTCCACGAGCTTTCTTGAATAAACCGTTGTAAGACTCGGAGACATTCGTTGTCATAGCCCCCCACCTATGACCGTTGTCCTTATGCAATGTCCATTTCTTCCTCCGAAGAGATTTTAACCACGGATACGGCTGGAGGCGACATTGTTTTGATTTGTTCCATCCTCATTTTATATTTCTTCTTCTGGTGCTCTGTAGCCGCCAACCACATTAGGTTCTCAAGGTCACTGTTGAGGAACTTTTTATTGAAATTGCTTTTCAAATGCCGAACGCAAAACCTATGGTGTGTGGATGGTGGTTGTAACCAATCACGTGTTTGGACACATTGCAGATGCCACGATGACGGTCGAAATAAGTCCGATTCCTTGTCTCTCACGAACAATATGTCTCCACAACAACACAAGGAACCACGTCCAAGACTCAAAGCTCTCACGTGCAACAATAGCATATGCAAGTGGAAAAATGTTATTGTTCGCATCAATTCCAACAAGAATTAGCGCTTTCGTCTCATACTTACTGTACGGATGAGTACGAGTACCGTGAGATGACGACAGCTCCGAACTTTTGAATCCATCGATGCTTGGTTTATAAGCCCGAAAAGAAACTTGAAGATGTGTTCACCTTGCATTGTAGTTGATTGGTGCTCCCGCTCAACATCGGTCCCCGGATTGAAATATTTTAAGGCGACCATGTATCGGGCAATGTCTTGAAAGAGGTTTCAAAATCACCAAATACCATTTCAATAGCTTTCTTACGCCCCTTTTGTGCTTTTCTATAACTAGGAGTAAACAAATGCAATCCTTTTATTTTTTCTGACCGACTTAATACTGATGTATGGATCGACCATAATATATGGTATCAATGTAGTAGCAATTAGGTGACTGTTCAAATTGAAATGATCCTTTTTGTAATCATCCGTGAGACAACTGTGGTGGAGATCCTTCCACATACCACTTGAAATTTCTCTAAAACGGATCATCCACTCACATCCCAACATATGACGCTTGTAAATAACCCTCCAAAATTTACCTTTGGACGGATCACAAATGAACTCTTTCTTTTCTTTGAGACAATATTGTCTCGCTGCGCCTTTCATTTCTGCTTGTTCAAAATAACATACCTAATTGCATAATACAAGGAAAATTATGAACCCCCCAAAAATGGGCCAACAAATAAAAAGAATATTCATTGCCACCATACTAACACCGATCCGATAAATTCATGTTTTTTACAATCCCAAAGTGCGATCGAAGCGGACCGTCATCTCTCATGAAAGCAAAATCATCCGGACCTTCTTCGTGTTATCCAAATACGGAATCGCATTAGAATGGTAGCTAACGTTACCATCACTTCGAGCGATAATGTCTTCATAAGAATGACCATCGTCATCGATGAGTGATCATCGTCTGCTTCGTATGATCTAATGGGATATCACTATCCGACTCACCGAGTGATCATTAGCTACATCATTATTGCTAACAATTTGTGCGAGCTGAGTTAATACGGGATTTTATTCAAAATCGTTACACCTACAAACATAGAAAAATTCAAGGGGTTCAAATCTCAGAAACAATTAGTTAGAAGTGTCACGACCCAATCCCGTAGGCCGCGACTAGTGCCCGATCTGGGCACCCGTACACACCCATTAACTCGAAATAGCGTACAAGTAGCTTATACCGTGTACAAATTATAAATATTTACAGAAAAGTGGAACGTCGCCCCCCAAAGTCACAAAAATGTACGGATATACATATCGTTATCATAATCCGACGGATAATATCACAAATAAGCCGATAAGGCTATCATAGTATGGGGACGTCCAAATCACAAATTACACAGACACGACCGAATGGTGAATACCATAACCCACACATATATGCCTACGGACCTAAGAGTCATAACAAAATCATATGACGGGACAGGGCCCCGCCGTACCCGTGAATAAACATATACATATGCATAATAACAGAATCTGGATCGGAGTGTAGGCTCCAGAACGAGGGAGCGCTCCCAGTCGGTACCGAACAGGGAATCCTAAGTTGGATCATCCAAGTAAGTATGCGTACTCGCGTGGCATGAAAAACGCCCCGAAGAAAGGGGTCGATCGGAATATGTACTGAGTATGGAAAGCATGAAATATAGTAAACAAGATCATAGTCGAAACCAAAAGTACGGAAAGTAAATGCAATATTCAAAATATCAAAATGCTTACTTATAAAAATACAAATCATGCATAGTAGAACGGTGGTCGCCCGACGCCACGAAGATCACACCGTAAGGTTCATATCTCCATACCCATATCCCCATAACACATCATAGCCTACCATAACGCCATAACACGACATAACACCAATATAAACGGAACCGACCTAGGCGAGGAGCTCGGTGAAAACCGTAACACGGATCACACCGAAAAATAACATAGTACGCACGATACATAACCGGCCCGGACTCGGTGAAGGATGTGGTAACATAATGCACGAGCGAGTCGAGCAACTATACGCAGCTTTAAAACATTTTTAAAGACTCGACGAGAATAATCAAAATGAATCGTCATTTAAAAACCAAGGCGATAGTCAAATCGGGTTTCCTCGAATGTCGTTCGGAAGCTCATCGAATAGAACTTTGGGACTCGCGAACACATATTAAACCATTTGAAGTAACTTATGGAACTTAGGGCATAATCGTCATTATAACTCGAAGAAAAATAAGGATCGTCGCTCGAGGGTTAAGGCGAGCATTACACTAAATCCTTTCAAAAATCGTTATCGTTACATAAAGGAAAACCTCGGGGCCCATGGACGAGTATCAAACCAATCCGAGTCCATTTATGAAAGTTGGAGACCTTATCCATTATGGAATCTCCCGCGGACGTTTCGAAGCGATCCGAGCTCGTCTATGAAAGTTACGGTCGTTCGTAGTTACGGAACCTTTTTGAAATAAAAGTCTTTATGAAATATTTGAAATCAAATCATATGAAAACATAAGGATCATGGTTCAACCGTATTAAGAGAGCCAACATTAAGAGATGAACAAGAATCGGACCCAAGCTCGGATCTTAAGAATGGAGTCGCCCCGAGGCTCGTATCACAATCTACTTACGGCTAAGACATGCTACAAGAAAGGAAAGGTAAGCTTCACATACCTTGTCCGCTTCCCAAACCAATTCAAACTTACGTCTCGGCTTCTCCAAGATCTACATAACGCCAATATACCAAACATTAACCATAAGCATTTAGGCATTCAATTCCAAACGAACATTAAATTCTACAGAAATTTCGGCAGTATTTCCCCTGTAAATACAACACCCCGAGAATTCAACTCGGCCAAATTTAACAACAACCAAACCAACAACCAAGCTACGACATCAATAATCAATTCAAAGTCCATTTCAACATCAATAACTCTTTTCTACATGATTCGACAACATTTCATTTTTCGTTCAAACTAACCATATACAATCGAACCAACACAATGCATACATATTCAAGCACTAATCCGAAATCATTCAAACGAGATTCAAGAACGCTTCAAGCAACTCGCACAATATTCAAAATAACCTAATCAACACACCAAACCACCCGAAACCTTCCAACTTCCATAGGAACCACAACAACACATTTCTTTCCCTCTAATTCATAACTACATCAACATTCCACATTTAGTAACATTAACCACAATAATACAAAAACTATATTAAAATTACATTATCATCTCCAACAACCTACAAACGATTCCAACTTCCATTTAAATCATTAAATCATCATTTTCACCATAAAATTCATACAACAACAACCAAAACATACCAAATGAAATTAGTTCTTCATTCCTACACACAACACACATATTCGGCCACATACCAATATCCATGCTTTCATGAAATTCATCCATTTCTACTTAATACAACACACATAAACTATCCATAATACATGAAAAATAAGATTGAAACTCACCTTCTCCTTCCCCTTCTTCATTCGGCCAAGGTAAGATTTTTGCAAGAACAAAGGGTTTCCTTAATTCAACAACTACTTCATGTTGTTTAGCACCTTCCAAAGAGTGGAAAACATGGAAGAAAATAATTTTTTGTGAGGAATTGACCATGGCCAAATTCGGCCAGCAGCTCCACCGAACAGCCCTCTATTTTTCTCCATCTTTCTTCATCTTTCTAGAGTTAGAAAAGATGACTAATAACTTGCTTGGTCATCTTATTATACACACATGATATTAATCCAAGTGTACCATGGCCTGGTCATGTGCATGGCCAATGGTCATTTTTTTCCATGAATTAAAATTTCCAAACTTCACTTTTGGCCCCAAATTTTTCATGAAATGTCTAACTTCCCATAATTCACCTTTTGGTCCCCATATTTCATGAAACACTAATTTTCATAATTTCACTTTTAACCCCAAATTTTCCTTAATATTCCATTCCAACAAAATAACAAGCAACTTATGCCTTAAAATAAAATCGATGGTCAAAAATCTCAACCTCGCATCCCGGACTAGTCTTGTCCTTAACTTTTCACGGTTAACTCGGAATATCCTAATGTACAAAAATGCGGGATATAACATCTCCTAGTTTAAGCGAAAAAAATATCGTTATATTTACCTTTCTATAAATGACTCCACTTGAGTAGGGCGATATCGAACTATACTCCTGCCACCTAATTCACTTGTATCTGGAGCACTACTCGGTCCAGGAATATCACGGCCGCATAGTCCAACCAAAGTTATGTGATTGGCTACCAACTCCTACCATTATTTCTTGTTGAAGTGTACCTCTTTGAAGCCCAATATTCATAGCGGGAAGATACGTAGTATCCGAATATCAAACGCATCGTCGGTGGGTGCTTGAACATTAGTAGAGCGTTCAACGGTTGCATACATGTCAAGTGTCGCTATATCTTTGATATGATTGCTAAATATATGAGGACTTCGAAGAAATAACGATAAGGAGTCATCGTCCGAAATAAGAGTTTCCTCGTAAATGGGGAAATCACACAAGCCGTAATTGATATTGGATATCGTCCGGTGATAACCACCGAAAGGTTAGGATCGATTGTGGCCATTTTGCTTATGAAAACACGTTGTAGACGATCGTATTTAAAGGGAAATTGGAAACCTTTGTACGGCTCCCGCACGACGGTTATATCTCACTGAACCTTCTTCGTACACAACTTCACCACCCCAATATAAGTTAACTCTTACATAATTTTCCGCCATATTATTTTCAACAGAATACAAATGTAAAAATTAATGGAGAATGCAAGAGAGAAGTGGAGAATTCTTGAAAAATGAAATCTACAAGGAAGAAGTGGAGAATTCAAAGAGATATGCAGAATACAAATCTCAAAATTAATGGAGAATGCAAGAGAGAAGTGGAGAATTCTTGAAAAATGAAGTCTACAAGCGAGAAGTGGAGAATTCAGAGATATGCAGAATACAAATCTTAACTGGTATATAAAACAAATGATTCACGGACCTTTGATTGTCATAATGCTGATGTTGAAAAAATATATTTACTGTTTGATTTTACGAATGCATGCTTGATTTGACGATTGCATGGCAGATTTGACGACTGCATGCATTCTGCGCCTTAACAACAAAATTTTTACAAATTATTTTACTATTTTGCTTTTACAGCTGCATGCGTGATTTGACGACTGCAAGGATTCTCTGGCGTAAAAAAATTTTCAAGAATCAATTATTGCTACGTTGGCCAACAAAATAAATTGTTTAGTTCAACAAAATGAATTGTTCATTTTGTGCAAAACATGCAAAATTCGTTTTGCGAGTTTTTTGCAATAATTGATGCATGAAAATTGTTATATGCACGTAAACGTTCGCCTGCCATGCAGTCGTTAAATCTACCATGTAGTCATAACATCAAGAATGCAATTGTTTTTCTTGTAAAACATTATCAAGCATTCAAATCTAACCTTTATTTATTGTAAAACGTTGGCAAGTATTCAAATCTAACCTTTATTCAACACACAATATATATTCTTCAAAGATTACATAACTATTGAGATTTGAGATAAATTCAATAATTCATAAACATTTAATTTTTACAGTGTCCCTTTTTCCCCCCCGTGCCACACTGAGTTTGCCGCCGCTCTCGTTTTGATCTGCGTTGGTGAACCTCCTCTTGTATCACACCCGCATGCTGTAAGTGCCATAAAAAATAGAGGTTATTTTGCATGATTGGATTCGTTAGATAAATTTTCTTGACAGTTACTTTGATTGTCTACGTAAAATTGGACAGCATCTCCCCTGTAACAAGGACTTCCTCCAATACCATATACCAACACAAACAACCAAAAAAACGAAGACAAAACACCACATAACAACCACAAGACACCAAATACTTTGAATTAAAAGCTAACACCAGGCTCTAAAGTAAATGTACGTCCGGCACACGAATGTGTGAGGATCCAAGATCAAATGCCATGGGAGACTATGCAAAATAAATAATATAGACACATAAGGTAGCCATTACATTAATGAAATTAAACAAGATACAAGCTATTTGAGTGGTTAGAATACTCACGTCGGTAAAACTCAGTCTCCTCCCAATTGAAGAGCTCTGTCCAGTGAATGCAGGTAAAGGCCCCTCAGTCATCCCATAAGAGCTGCCTGTCTGAACACCAAACTGTTGGGCCATAACTGCGAGGCTAATAGGCTCAGACGATGCGAATGCTTGAAAAGGCCCCTCACTTCTGATTACCGCTGGTGATTGGACCTCGGGAGCAGACGTCGATGAGCTGGACATACCAAAATCTATTATTGGGTAATATGCGTCATCAGCTGCAGGCATCGTTGAGCTGGGCATATCTTGATCAAAACGAACCTCTTCCTCATCAACCAACTGGTGATCCACGGGACCTCGACCCCGTCTGTTACCTGATTGGCGTCCTCTACCACGCGCCGCAGGTCTTGGTACATTAGGACGTTGATGACGAGGCTCTTGCACAGTAGGCGGCTCAACATACTCTGCTGGTGGTGTATAATTGGGAGCGAAACTCAACATCATCCCCAGAGAGGCAGCAGCCATGGACCCTGTATTAATGCGGCTAAACATCTCTGCTATTTCCTTCACTTCATTAGACTTAGTTGGATCTTGAATAGTCTCCTGAGCTAACCTGTACGATTCTTGATGTCCTAAAGCCTAAAAAAAAAAAAAAAAAAAACAAGATTTGATAGTGGTCTAAGACACCTTTAAAGACATCAAACATCTAATGGAATGTAATGTACGTACCAGTGCCTCATGCCTGCCTGCCATGTGTTGGTATCCTCTATGCACATTATGCGTAGGATTTCCTATAAAAGTGCGCGAGTGACGTCGATACCAACAAAAATACTCTGATAATGACTCTGGGTCTTGAGTTTCATACTCGGCCAGAATTACCCTTTGTCGACGATTTTCCCACAAAAACTCCGTTTGTGCAAAATTTTGTTGATCCTCCACTGTTATAGCATACCGTTTGTCACGTTTGTAATGAGAAGGATCAATCTCAGCACATGGTCCCGGAATATGTTGCTTCCTACCGAACTGTCTGAGAACGCGGTTTGGCATGTGCCACTCTCGATAGATCCCACAAATAAGGGGAACCTGCGCCATCCAAATATCTTCGCCACGCCAACACCACTCAGGGAGTCCATTAATGATGGCCTCTGAATAAGGCTGCCACACAAACTACGATAGAAAGAACATAAAATTACATGATAATAAAATAAATAAATTACACATAAGCGTAACAATTATATCAAAACGCCATTAACAACCATAATTATGATAAAATACCTGACCATATGTTAGGTTGTCCAATACATCCCTACATATGGGTAGCACAACACGTGCCTCATTTTCGCGAGCTTTACGATGAGTCCACTTTCGTGCAAGAGCCGTGTGTGGCTGAAGGACCTGGGTGGTGGCTGCATCTGTATAATTCGCTCCCAAGCCCAAACCTATATTAAAAATTTAAAATAAATACATAAAAACCTTATAACTATCAAATAGGACAACCAAATAAAATTATATAATTTTAAAGGTCACGTACTCGCAATAAGGAAATGAATCCACACACATCCTTGGCTTTCTTCAACGAAGCGCGGCATAAATAAGTATACAAATATGACAATGCAGCCGCTCCCCAAGCTTGTCTACTCATTGCTCTAAGGTCACGCATGTCAAGCAAATAGTCTAAATTAAGTAAGTCACCGGAATCCGAAATATCGTGCCGCTACAAAGCCATAGCAAGTACAACCTAACCCGCTGTTGCACAACAATTTACGGGTCTGATTTGTAATGTCATCTAAGCCTCTAACATATTCAATTAATTTATTTAGTTCTAACCTACTAACACCATTAAAACAATCCAGACGGGTGCCCAACCAATAAGCTCATGGATTAATTGTTGCCACCCAACAATACCTATATTTCTAGCATTAACATCATTCAAGGGATTACTATCAACAACCATGCCAAACATGATCTCAATATCTTGTAATGTGATGGTCGCCTCACCGTACGCGGATGAAATGTGTGCGTCTCGGGACGCCATCTCTCTATAAGTGCGATGACTGCCCAATCATATGATACACATCCTACCTCTACTACTCCCCTAAATCCACACAGGCCAAAGTAGTCAAGGATGCGAGGATGAAAAGGATGACGCTTCACGTGCTTCCAAAATTCGGTATCCGCGCGGCGTGGAAATAGGCATCCGGTCGGTCCTCTCAAGGCACCATCCCACACAGCCTGTGATCGATGCTTCTCCTGGAGTGTTAACACATCATACACTTCTGGCCCCGGATGTACGCATACTCGTGGAAGCTCCATACCTTAGATAAAAAATAAATAAAAAATTAAAGTTCAGATCAAGCTATTTGGAGTAACTTACTATTAAAAAAAAAATTATTATTCCAATTTTAGCAAAACAAATATGCACTGGCTAGATAAAGTCGACTTCCATTCGCCTTATTTAGAAACCACTGATAGTGGACCACATTAATACCTATAAGGTATAGACAAAATAATTATCCACCCACTTAGACTTAGGTCCCATATAATAAAGTATTATCATGACATTTTAAGTATCTTTTTTTTTGGACTACTGAGGCATCAATTAAATTTCACTTTTCTGACTATATAAATATCACATTAAAGGTATAACAATCCACAAAAATAATGTTGGACCGTTGATAATGTTAGCCACTTAGGAGTAGATCTTCCTAAAGCTCTTATGTAAATATCTAAGCGCACTAATTTTTAATTGGAGAAAACATGTATTCAGTTGAGCATTGAAAAGGAAACACATGTATTATCAGATAAGAGTGTCACCAAATCAGCCAAATTTTATATAACAATCCACAAAACTAACAGTAACATAACAACAAATTTCTTCAAAAGTGCTACTAAACAAATAAGACCTTTTATATAATAATGCTTCTAACAATCATATCTTAAGTTCAAATTAAAATAACACAAATAAGACAAACATATATCTTATACGTATTAAAATAACACAAATAAAAAATAACAATTAAGATATATAAGACAAACAAATATTCTACATCTACTAGAAATATACAATTATATGAGCTAGAAAAAATACCTTAATTTAGATAGCAACAAAAGATAAGGATGAATAAGTTGCTCCAAAAATTAGACTGTAACCGCAAGGTTTTAAAAGAAAATAAATGGAGGAGAAGGAAAAGGAGAAGGGGATCAAAATTCTATAAGTTTAGAAGATGGAGGAAGAGGCGGAGGAGACGATGAAAAATTTAGGGCAACAACTGAATGAGAGTCGTGGTCAGTACCACGTTTTACAAATATATTTTGTAAAACGTGGACTGATCCACGTTATATGTAATTTTTTTTCTTTTTCGGTTTGGTGAATCTGACAAATGAAAAAAAAAGTTGGGGTATAACGTGGGCTGATCCACGTTATACCCCTTTTGGTATATAAATTTTTGACCGCCCCCTTTTAATTTATATCGTGTATTTTTATACCCTTTTGGCTCTGAACTCTCCGTCGAGTGCCAATAATATCTGGACAATAGCTTAGGGGCCTTTACCTTAAGAAAGGATCTTATAATGCTCCAATGCGAAATAAGTGGCCATTAAGAAAGTAGACCCACCCTTAACCAAAACTTACAACATCTCATCCTCCTTTTTTGAAAAGAAAAATAGAGAAAAAAGTAATTAATTACGCTTCATAAGTGCTAGTCTCATTTTACATAAGACAAGTTTTGTTGTAAAATGTTTCAACATGTGCTACATTCTCTTGTCCTATATACACGTGTATGCACTTCATTCTAATTCTCCTCTTTTGAATGACACATATTTACACTCTCCTATTCGAAATAATTGTTTACTTAGCTTTTTTCACATCTCTTAAGAAAACACTAGCTTCTACAAAAAAATAGATATTTTGACTAAACTATCCTTAATTAATAAAATCCTTGCTTATTTATTGTCTTCAGTAAATACAGGCAAATCTGGAAGAATACAATTAATTCCTTAATTATGTAAGTTAACACTTATTTTGAACCACAATAAAGAGGCATTTTGAACCACAATAAAGAGGCTAAGTGAACACTTATTTTGAACGGAATACCTTTTTATTCCCTTTTTCCTTTTTTGACATTACGACAAATTGTGCCAAAAGTCTTATAGATTGTACTATAAATTTTGCCAATTTCATTAATGATGAATGGCCACGTGTTTGTACCAACAATTTAGTAAATTGTACAGTTTAACCAAACTTCTTTTTCATCCCACTTGGACATATGTCATGATACTGACTATTTATTGTTTACTTAGCCTTTTTCATATCTCTTAAGAAAATACTAGCTTCTAGAAAGAAATGGGTGTTTTGACTAAACTACCTTTAATTAATAAAATTCTTGCTTATTTATTGTCTTGAGTAAATAGAGAAAATCTGGAAGAATACAATTAATTCCTTGATTATGTGAGTTAACACTTATTTTGAACGGAGTACGTTTTTATACCCTTTTTCCTTCTTTGACATTATTTTACTTATTTTTATTCTCCTGTGTGTTCTCTGATTATTGTTTCTTTACATTTATAAAATTTAAAATTTATTACTTTATATTTTCATTTAGGAATATGATAATTTTACTTATGGATTAAAACGCTATCATTTACAATATTATGTCTATCTTTCTAATTTTGATTTTTGTTTAATTAATTTTAAAAAATATTTTATTAGTTTTTCTTTTATGAAATCCAATGAACGACAGTAAAAAGACTAAGTGGAAACTTATTTTGAACGGAGTACCTTTTTATTCCCTTTTTCCTTCTTTGACATTATGGATTAAAAGACAGTTTTTTTTAATTGCCAAAAGTACTTTTTGCAACAATAATCAATCTATGACAACAAAAAAAAAATTGTTGCCAAATATAATTTTTCTTGTAGTGACCCTTTGAGCTACGGGTCTCACATCGGCTACACTGAATCTATTTCCGAAAGTTCCCTTAAAAAGAGAATCCTGCCTTTCCTCAGTTATTTCGGGTTAGGAAAATGAGAAAATAAATTTATTGCCGTAAGAAGAATGTGTTCTGAGGTGTGATCTAAAAATTCCCAAGAAAAAAAATCACTTGTATTATTGACCCTAACCCGTTTGGCCACGAGAATTATTCACTTTTCTCAAAAATTAGTGTTTGGCCATAAAAATTTCAAATACAATTTGATATGAAAAACAATCAAAACCTTATTTTTCACTTTTTTCATTTTCTATTTTTGGACCATTACTTTTATTTTTCTGTTTCCAATTTTTACCCAATTTTTGTTTTTTTTTTGATATAAAAAAGACCTTCATTTATATTAGCCAACAACCAATGTAAATTTTGCCCAACTACCGTATTTAGAGATGTCCCTTAAAGAAGAAGGTGGGGATTTTACAACAAAGTCATATTTATAGATGTTATATTTTCGGTGTATTGAAGTAAAGCCTCCCAGTTGCAGTCTTTTGATGGAAATAAACCATCAGTTTTAAGCGCTCCATAAGCTGATCTCGAGTATAGTTGATATATTTCTCATGACTGATTATGTTTATTAATTTATTTTGGGTGATTTTGTTAGTCTTTAGAAATTTTGGGAGATATAAAGCATATTTCATATTTATTTTTTTTTAAAAAAAGTACATTTTAACAACTAGAGATTATTTGCAAAAACTATGACAAACACAATTCCAACTTCGCCAAACGCCTACTCAAACTTATATGGAGTACCTTTTGATAAATAAGCAACCAAGCCGTATACCGTATTATGGTCAGCAAAGTGGAGCCTTGTGAGTTGTGTCAGATTTTAAGGCATATTTAAAGACAGATGACAACTGGAAAACCCCTGACCGGGGCTCAAAAGACTTGTCACACACCAAGTCTTTCTAGCTTGTAGTATTAATTTCCTTCATGGAAAGCACCTCAATGGCAGACACTCCACATGCAACTCCTCCAAATGCCTCTACCCAGGCAACTGCTTTGTCAAAAGAAAAAGAAAAAATGAGTCAGCAGTCACTCGAAAGACGAATTCAGAATTTAGACGTTGTTAGTTTTGAGTTAAGAGAACTTTTCAAATGCAGTTGTTGGTTCCGAGTTAAGGGAAGAACTCTTTCGAATACAGAGACACAGTCGGCTAGCTAGCTATGATAGTGGCGGAGCCAAGAATCATATTAAGGGGTGTAAAAAAATATAGATATATCGCAACGCAAGTTTGAACACGTGACCTTAGGGACTTTTTGCAACCCCTTAACCGCTGCGCTAAGCTTCAACTTGTGTTAAGATGTGTCAATACTAGTATAGTGGCGAATCCAAGATTTTAAGAGGATGGGTTCACCATTTTAAATAAAATTAAAAAAATAAAAGGAAGTGCATTTAGTTGGGTTTGATCCCACAACCTCAAGGGATTAAGCCCAGCACTTAACTAGTGCTCCACTCAGTCTAGATTGACCACATGTTCCTTCGGTTAATATTAGATATATTTTAAGAATTATATACATAACATACCGAGTTTAGTAGGGTGACCATGTGTTCACGTGATCCATTTTTTATGCCTAAATTCGCCCCTGACTAGTATACATACCTATAAAACCAAAATTTCACCTATCTAAATAATGTAATTTTCCGGCAAAGTGACACCCCTCTGGCAAGCGTAGCTCCGTCCCTGAGTTATGATAGTTTTAGAATTTAGACGTTGTGAATTTTGAGCCATGAAATAACTGTGTTTTGAAATAAGTATATATTTAGCTCTTAACTATACTTGTTTTTCTCACACATATAAAATTCGTACCAAAACATTGTTGTTGAACCAGAAAACCTATTGTTGGATGTGTAATGTGAATTGGGACACCAAAAACTAAGAAAGCACAAGGCAAATTTTCCTTTAATTTAGTATTTGATCCATGCAACTTAAAATCTTAGAGGTGTTGTGTCTAGTTGAACATACACAACAATGCCAGCATTTTCTCAAAGACCCAGCCACAACATCCAGCTAAAATGTCTGCAAAAAACCTAGCATAACCTTGTAATACCAAAATAAAAAACAAGAAAAAGAAGAAAGGAAACAAAAGCTGCTCAGAGTGAGTGCATAAAGCAGTAGAATCATGTTAATATTGACCCTTGTCTTAATACATACATTAGGCCATACAAACTCCGAAGGTAGTTATCTCTCAACTTGTTAAGAGTCAATTTTGGTAGCTTATATAGCATATTGCCAAAGCAAAATTAACTAAAACTGCTCATACAACTACTCGGAGTAACTTGGAAATGCAGGAAAAGAAGAAATAAAAGGAGCAAAAATAAAATCTGCATAAATAACATTAATTATCAAAGTTCTGAATTTGCATTGAACGCTGAGCCACTTTGAACTAATCTAAGAGTGATGACTACACTGAATAATTATTACAGATTTAGCACTTTCAGTATTTACAACCCTAATTCTGAGTGTGTTAGCTCTGAAACTCCCAGGCAAAATTTTGTAGAATCCATTTGAAAATAGCTTCCATCGAGTACAAAAGCATTTGAGTGTCCTGTCCTGTGCAGAATAATCAAAGCTAAACGAATCTCGCTCCTCAGGTATCAACAACTTGCTTGTCAATAACTTGCTTATCGTTACCATCATCCACAGTCGAACGATTTTCACCAGAGTGAAAAGAATCAACTTCATTTACCCTACTATTTCCTTCCCCAGCATCGTGCTCACCATCCTCAGATACTGAGCTAACATCCATCTCCTTTTCTGGACTTTCAAGTTGCACACACTCAGCAGTTGCGTCCTGCACAGAACTATTATTTTCTGAATCGAGGCTTCTATTTGATGGGGTCAAGTCTCCTTTTCTTACCACGTTGAAGACAATGCCGTTGTTAGTCCTTTCAGGCTGGAGAAGGTCACCTTCACCTACCGTAATGCTTGAACTATCCGCGGGAACCCTAACACTGAAATCTCTTTGATCAAATTCGGTGTCTGAATTTCTATCTGGTGTCGTTACCCTTGGGCTCGGGGAGAATGGGTCCCGGCTACCTGCCATCTGAGGAACAATATTGTTGAGGTCAATAGTCAATCCTTTGTTCAATCGCGAACCAATTTCTAAGTTCTGGACAAAGTCAATAAACTTATCAGCAGATGTTGTCCTCATCAAAGGACCACCAGATCTTGTCCACGAATTAAGGTCCACATTTTCGGATTCGCTGTCACTGCCTTCATGCGGGGTCCGGTGTGTCCGCCAATTTCGGGTCGCACTGCCTCCTTGATGATGTGATGCAGCAACATCCGCAAGAAAGTCTTCAAGGGAGCCTGTTGAATTCTCCCGTGCAATGCAATTCCAAGAAGGTATTCTTCTGGAAGCATTAAATCTGACAGTACTGGACAAGCCATGGGAGGCAGCAGCCGCTCTCTCGGCACTCCTTTTCAGTCTACGCATGTGATTCAGAATAGCAACGCATTCATCAAGTGCAAGCTCAATGCCACAGTTTGCTTTTATGGCTGAGAGTTTTTCCCAAGTACACCTTCTTCCTTGATTTGCTGCCTTTTGTAGCTCCAGAGTAGATGGATTCTGTATGATTTTCGAGTACTGTATCATAAACAATAATTGGAGAAAAGGTCAGTTATCAACCCAGCCAGCAGTTCTTTATAGTAGAACTTATTTTGAAAAAAGACCCGACAACACGAGTTGAATTGCCAGTTACTCTGTAAGTTCAATGGGTTTCGTATTCACATTTACAGACATTGAAACATCACTTGTTTCTTATTTGCAAGAAGAGAAATTGCTCGTAGTGGACATACCTGAGCTAGAGTGGCAGGCATTACAACAGTTACATCACCCTCCCAATCTTGAGCAAAAAGCTTTGCTATTCCTCCCAAGGGAAAACCTAGTTCTAACACCTGATGGCATCTGTGCTTCACCTCCATTTCAGTAAGTTCAGCAAGCTGCATGGCCAAAGATTTGATGTTAAAATAACTCTGCTTAAATCTTTATCTCCACAAAAACATAACAAAGCTAGTAGCATGCGGAATAAGCTATGAACTATCAATTCTTAGTTACAAAGGCAATTTGGTTGGGCAGACCTATATTCTACACAAGATTATTATATAGGTTGAGGGACTAATTCTGTTACTCTAGCACCTCAACCTAGTAAAGAGCATCAACAAATGAATATAGCTTGATTATATTTTCAAAATTATTTTGAGCTGCAAACTGCTACATGAATTTTCCAACGGAAAGATTGTTGCTTAGCAAACTGATCACTGATGACTTAAAAGAACTCTATCTCTATAAAGGAGAAAATCACGTAGAGATGTTCACACTGCTACTTGGCGGTGCATGTGACGACTATAAAAATTATTCAGCATATAATTACTCCAACTATTCAAGTTAGTCCCTTCAGTGACTTCGGTTGAATTAAGAGCTTAATTCAAATGTTCAAACAATTGAAGATGCTCGAAGAAGTTTAATAAGGGAATAAAACTAGCTCCTTATCAGCAAATACTTGAAGTCTAACTCCTCATAAAAATAAACATAATAAGACTTACCAAAATTAGGCCTGAGCTATATAACCCTACCTCTAGTTACAGAATAGACTACTAGAACACTACCTCAAGATACAACAATCCGAAAGCATTTTAAAGTGCTCTAAACTTTTGTAACAACGACACAAATACATGTACAAGAGTTAGAGGAAGCATCAATAGCGAGCATCAACATCAAATGTAAGCAAACAAACCAAGACCATTATCAAATAGGAGTAAAATATAAGTCCATATGAACATACCTTGGCAGCAAAGTTGCCTCCATAAGCTCTTACAAACTCTTTGATCCTCAGCAGTGGAGCAATATGTGGATTCGCCTGGCTCACAATGAAGTGATTGACATTGAAGAGCTCCTTCAGCTGCATCATTGGCAAATCAACCTCCAAACTACCATCCCTCCACCGACGAGAAGATGCACCAGAAGTGGCATCAGGTCCCAAATGAAACGGCGGGTGATACGGAACAAGATCTCCACTTCTATTCTTTGCCATCAGTTCTTGAGCTTCAAAGAGACCAGGAAACGCACAAGAAGCAGTCACAGCACTCCATATAACAACATGAGGTGAAGTCAAGTAATTCAAACATCTTGGAGGTTCGTGTTTCCTAGGCGAGCAAACAGTAATCCCCAGAATTCTACCAGTCATGTCATAGGCTTCTTGGAAAGTAAGATTATTTGTGAGATTGCGTAACAGCACCTGCAGATGTCTGATCTCATGTACAGCACCCTGGGTCATGACCCTCCTGAAAATAGTAAATATCCCACCGAGCTGATCAAAAAATTGCAAGGAGTGCCAGGAGTCTTCGAAAAAACTCTGGAGCTCAGGCCAAGATCGAGTCGCAACTATGGAGCACATAATTGATCCGACACTCGAACCAGCAATTATCCGTGGCAGCAGCTTGTGTTCTACAAGCGTTTTCACCACACCCACGTGGAAAGCTCCGAGCGAGGCACCTCCGCTTAAAAGCAAAGCCGTCCTACCAAAGGCATGTCTCGTTTCATGCATGAAAGCAAGCTTCTCTTCCAACAAAAGCTCCTCCGAATCAGAATCGCATACCATCCTCAACTGAGTCGAAACCTCATCGATATATTCCTTAATAAGTCTAGGCACATGAAGCCTTCCCTTGTGAAGTTCCGAATTGCACATATTACCGAGATTCCTAACAAGGTCAGCTCTCATACAGAATATGATATCTCTTAAAGAACCCTCTTGCCTACGATGTTGAAGCTCATTGAGTTTATTTCGAACTAATTCTTCGTCATAAAGATCTGCCTCATTCATTTTCTGGGTCTCTTTATCTAACATCTTGGCAGCATGAGCCCATTCCTCATAAGTCAAGGCAGATCTCATCATGTTCCTCCAAAACTTCCTCCTATAAGCCATCTCAGCCTTGCTTTTTACATTGGTATATCGCCTCAACAAGAAGGCGAGAAGCGTTACTAACGCCAATATCCCTTGTGGGTTGCGAGGGTGCAACCACGAAATCAAAGTTGTCACATAGTATGACAATCCATTCTTAAACTTGTACAAGTAATATACCAAGAAATGAAACAGGTGATGCCTCAATTGCGACATCGATTTGCAGAACAAGACTCTAAAGGCGATCGTTCGACCCAATATCGTAGAGGGTCCGATCGCGAAAAGGTCAATAGTAGCCTCATTACTTATATCCATCTCAATGGAAAAAGGGACTAATAATCCTAGAGGTTGCTCTAGCAAAATGTTAAGAGCACCAATATACAGATCCTAATAATAGTCTAAGGCTCTAAGCTTATACCAATTAAACAAGATTAGCACAACAAAAGCTGTACTAGCTCTAAGATTATACCAATTGAACAAGATTGGCACAACAAAGGCTGTACTACCTCAAAGATTACACCTATTGAACAAGATTAGCACAACGAAGGTTGTACTAGCTCTAAGTATCAAGGAATACAATAAATTGATGATACTTTGACAATAGGGACAACAAAGGCTATTCACAAGATTCAAGGAATCAAATTGAACCAGAAATAAACAAGCCAGGTATGTGCAAGAATAGAACTACTAGATCAAAGACAATACCTCTTTTTAGGAAAGTCTAAAGAATGAAATTTCCAATCTTTCCACTTTAAGCTTTTCCTTTGTTGTGTAATCGTGGCAATTAAGCTCAAACACCGACAAGAACTGGACAAAACCGACAATCAAATCCTTAATACACCCAAAAATCAAGATTCAATATTTTACACCAAGATTCAATCTTTATGCAACCCCACAAAATAAATATCAAAAGGGGTTCTAAAAAATCAACCAAAAAAACCAAACTTGAGAAAAAGGAAAGAACACAAGAATTGGGTAATGTTTGTTTTGGATATATGGAAAACAAAAACAAAGAGGGACTAATGAATCTAAAAGATGTGAAAACAATTAATTTAATATATCACTGAGATGGATTTAATAGAAACATTGGGATTCGAAAATAGAAAGAAAAAGTCAGAAGTTTGGTTCAGATAAAGATATGGATATTATATGGTTAAAACTGACGTCGATATGTATCAGCTAAGAAAGTATGGATAGGCACGAAAATATTGAATATATTAGTAGTATTACTAAATTTGATTCAATTCAATTTTTCTTGTATTAATACTCAACAACTCTTTGTTTCTAAGATTGAATATATAGCCTTTATAGCAGTGAATTTTGTTGAACTTATTATAGCAGTAATATTTGAAGTTGTCCTTTTCTCCTTTCTAAATGTGGAAAACGTTTTGTTGATTGTGGAGAAAGGAGATAAGGGTAAAGGTAAAAAGGTTTGTTACGTTAAGATAAGAGGTTGTTGCTTGCAAGTAATTATATGGGGTAAATTAGGAAGGTTGGTGAAGTTATGTTCAGGGTGGTGATTAGGGATATTTATGGTTCGGTTTGATATTAGTTTTAATAAAATTAAAATAAATTAGTAATTTTAATTTTTTTTTTTATTCGATGTCAAAGGAGGTTGTCTGCTTGCCTATACCACACTTTCTTGGTGTATAATTTTTTCCCAAATCCCCCATAAACGGGCGATGCGCTGTCTATCAAAATTATCTTTTATTCTATTATGTCTTTAATTTTCTATTGACACATGTGTTTCCGGTGGAAACATATTAAATCAGAAAATCAGTTAAAGATTTGTTTTTACAGGATTTGAAGACAAGTGGGATGTATCCAGTCCTGAAAATTCTTTGAGGAAAGGACACACAGTGGCCTTTCGGCCCAAAGTAATCCCACGTTTAGCCCATGGGCCTAATACTGCGAACTGGCCTTTCGAACCAAAGTAATCCCACGCGCTAGCCAGACCCGCAGCCCAAAAAAAAAATTAGGCCTTTTGTGGCGACTATAAAAAGAGTCGCCACTAAAGGCTTGCTACAGAAAAATCAGACTTTTTGGTGGCAACTAAAGATCAAACAGTCACCACTAAAGGTCAAAATTCATATTAAGCCTTCGAAAAACATTTCAAAACATGTATAGTATGTGTACTTATATAGTGATTAGGCTTTCAAGAAATATCCCAAAACATGTATAATATGTGTATAATTTGTAAGTATATGTTGATTATACATTTATTATATACATATTATACATGTTTTGGGATATAATCAATGTTGTATAGAATATGTATCATTTATTATATGTATTATACATTTTTTATATGTATGTATAGACTTTGTATACAAGAATTATATGGTTTATATACATATATTTGGAATTATATATATACTTTCTATACAAGAATGATACGGTTTATATCCATATATATATGATACATTATATATATACACTTTCTACACAAGAATGATACAGTTAATATACTGTATATGTATGATACATTGTCTAGAAGTATGATACACTTTCTACACAAGAATGATACAGTTTATACATAAATTATGCAACAATAATACATTTTCTATACTTATGTATGGAATTTGTATAATATGTGAATCATTAGTGTATTGTGAATCATTAGTGTATAATCAATGTATAATGTACATACTAATGTATAATATATGTATGATTAGTGAGTATACGTTGATGATACATTTATTATATACAAATTATACAACAATGATACAAACCTATGATACATTTTCTATACATATACGGTAGGGATACATATTTTATATAACGATGATACATTTTTTATACGTATAATACATTTTCTATACATAGTTGATCTTTAGTGGCAACTAAAGTCGCCACAAAAGGTCTTTTTTTTTTTTTTTGGTTTGTAGTAAATGGGCTGGGCGGACAACAAATTGGGTTGGGGAAACTTGGGCCATCGGATGGGATTAGTTTCACCCGGTCGGCCATTTGTGTCCTTCCCAAATTCTTTTGCGAGTCCAGTTGGAGGGGTAGTGAGCACGGGTAAAGCACAATGCGAGGTAAAAAGCAAGAAATGATTCAAGAATATAGCTATATGAAATAATGGATGTTCTTCTATATTCCTTAGAGAGAAAAGAGAGATAGAGTTACAAAGTGTAAGCAAGATGCCCTTCCTTCCTAGCCTAAGCTACCCTTATATAAGTTAAAGTTGGACTTTTCAAACCCTAAAGTACGGGTGATGTGACCTCTCTGTGACTTCAACCTTTGTATATGTTGTGGCGCTCTGATCGAGGTCGGCAGATGTGACCTGAGTTGGTAGAAGTGGAAGCCAGTTGTATGAATCCTCCGGACCTTCTGAGCATCCGGTCATGCGAACTCCCCTGAGTGCGCTTTTCACCCAAAAAAATTCAATCTATTATGAATAAACTTTTTCATATCTAAATGTACGTTTAGGAAGAATTTAACTAAAGGACGTACTCATGAGTTATGATCAATTGAAATATTCTTGTAATATGATTTTTTTTTTTCATAGACATGATAATTTCTCTTTCTTAATCTAACTTACCTGATACACTTTTCAAGCCTAATAACAAATTTAATAGTCAAAAAGAATAAACAGATAATTTTCCCAAAGAATTTCAATATTAGATACAAAATTCAATATAAACCCTAAATAAAATAATAATATGT
This sequence comes from Lycium ferocissimum, assembly GCF_029784015.1. Classification (NCBI taxonomy): domain Eukaryota; kingdom Viridiplantae; phylum Streptophyta; class Magnoliopsida; order Solanales; family Solanaceae; genus Lycium; species Lycium ferocissimum. The sequence continues at coordinate 193,052 of NC_081344.1, forward strand.
TTCATTTACTTCAAAAATTATTAGTTAAATAAATATATACGAACTTAATAAATCTTGACTTATTATGAAAATAAAGAACGGACTAATGGAAAAGAATTCGTATTGTCGTATTTTTGTTCATTACTAATCAATGAAGTGGATATAAGACACGTGCACTAGAGAAAACATTACAGGCGTGGATTATTTTGTTTAAGGAAATGACTACTCTCCTATTTACAAGTGATGACTTTGGAACGAGGAGACACGATACCAACATTCAAAGTTAGAAAGCTAAAAAGTAGTCCATGCGTGCGTGAGGCCTAAGACTCAATGTGGAGCAGGATAATGAGAAAGAAACACTTGTGATTGAAACTAATCTTGTGTTCCCTTTTTAACTATTTTAAGCTCTTTGTAAAACACAAGTGATAAGTAGTACTCAAGTATTGAGAGAAAAGGACATTCGAATACCTTTTATCAAGTTAGAATTAGTCCAACTTTGGGTTTGTTTGGCAAGGAGAAAAATAATTTCGAGATAATGTTTTCCAATTTTTTCAGTATTTTGGTTGATCAAAATGTAGTGGAAACATTTTCTCTAAGAAAACAAGTTTCTTCAAAATGAGAAAAATAATTTTCCTGAAAGTAGGAAAATAAATTTCATAAGTGTCATTTCAAGTTCATTGTCTCTTTCCCGTTCACCCAATGCTCCCAACCCCCATCCCTTGACCATCCCACTCCCCACCCTGGCTACCCCTAAACCCCACTTCCCACCCCATTCCACGCCATAGTGTTTTGCTAGATTATATATAAATGCTCTCAGGATAAAAAAAAAATTCCTTACTTACCAAACACTAAGAAATGAACTTATCTTTCGAGAAAACATCTTCCTTCTTACCAAACACACCCTTAAGAAGGTAGAGTTTGAATCCAAAACTTTGCCTTGCGATTTTTTTTTATTTTTTTTTTTACTGAAAGGAGTTCGAACCCGGAACCCATGGATTTTCGGGAAAAGGACAAAAATTAAATATCAACAATTTGATGGACAATAATTAAAGACTAGTGTCTTTGAAGGGCGTTCCGCGCAATAAAATGCAGTTTCTACGAATGATCCAATCTTTTAGCCCAAAATATATCGTAGACATGATCCATCTAATTAAGGGGTGGTGTTCACTTGGAGCAGCTGAGAGAGATTTTAGGCCCAAAGCAGTCACTAATATTATAGGGGCAATTTGCAGGATTGTCCTTCGCTGAGGGGTGGTCTTTAATTTTTGTCCTCTGTCTTTGCAAATTCTTCGCAAGGCAAAATTTGCATGGACAGAGGACTAAATAAAATCACGGAATGAAGAATAAGCTTAAAAACCACCAACACACAAATTAAAGACCACCCCAAATGAAGGACAATCCGTGCAAAAAAAAAAAGAAGAAGCAATATAGGCACATAAACCACTATTAATCAAGAAAGCTGAACTATTGAATCAAAATTAGGAGCCCAACTCCATATTTTCTCATCAAATAAGGAATTTTTACTCATTGTAGCTTCTTTTAAGACCTAATTATTAATATTAACTATCCTTTTATTTAATTATATTTAGTAGCTAATTAATTTTTCTAAATTACAAATGGTAGCTATATAAAAAAATACATACCCAAACACATATATCTTTCTTTTTCTCAATCACTACTCATTTTCATATTTTTCATTTCTCAAAAATCTTAAAAATCTCTCTTCCCTTCTCTCAACCACCACCGCCATGGCCGCACCACCACCGTGGCCGCGCGCCACCATGGCCGCACCGCCCTCTCTCTCCTCTGTCTCTCCCGTGCTCTCTCTCTCTCTCCCGTCTCTCTCTCTCTCTCTCCTCTGTGCTCGCTTCGTCTCTCTCTCTCTCTTTTCACTCTGCGGATCCGGCCGTGTGCGTTGTTGATGGCGGCGGTGATGGATTGATTTTGAGATGGTGGCGGAGAAGATGACGTAATGAGGTGGAGAGATTAGGGTTTGTTGGTGATGGAAAGATTAGGGTTTTTGGTGGTGATGGTGTCTCAGATTTGGGTTTTTGGTGGTGGTGGTGTCTCAGATTAGAATTTTGGTGGTGTTGGAGACATTAGGGTTTTTTGGTGGTGGTAATGTCTCAGATCTGGCCATGTGTATTTGTTAAAAGTCAAATACAAATACATTCAAAAATCTACATCTCACAAATACACTATTTTTGAATGTATTTGTCTTTGTATTTTTAGTGTATTTTGTTAATAGTCAAACACATTATTTTTTGGATGTATTTGTCATGTATTTGAATTTTTTGGTCTTGTATACGAATGTATATGTTGAAATCCATTCAAATACACGAAAATTTGAATATATTTGGCTTCATAGTAGTTGGAATGTACACAATGTATTTGAAATACATCAAAAAAAAGCCCTTTGAAATACATCAAAAAAAAAAAAATCGGTAAAATAAATAAAAAAATCACTGAAATACATAAAAAAAAAAAAAAGACACGGAAATACATTATGGCAAAAAAAAAAAATCACTGAAATACATCAAAAAAAAAATCACTAAAATACATCAAAAAAATATATATTAATATCTAATTTAATAGCTCCACCATTAAAGGATAAAATCAAGGATCATGTTTTTTTTTTTTTTTTTTTACCTTGTTCTCATGTATTTGTTACAACAAATACGTAGCGAAAACTGTTATTTTTTGCCAAATGTAGCTACAAATGGTAATATTTAAAAGGGTAGCTACAAATGGTAGGAAAATTTCTAGTTGGGTATAAGGTAGTCATTTGAGAAATTTCACCATAAAATAACTCTTCTATAATAACGTTTTGAATAAGATTTAGTAGCTTTCAAGAAAAATCATTTTCGCTTTTCACACTATAACTTACTATTCCACAACGGTTTCTAATATATACAAACAATTTCGATTTCTCTTTGTTAAAAATATAAAATGAAAATAGAATATTCAATTTTAGATAAAGAGGAAAATAGTTTAGTACAAACAGTTAATAAATTCGACCCAACTCTCTAATTGGAAGAAGTAAACAAAAAGTGTGTCATTTAATTGACATTTGCTAGGGAGATTTTGTTTCGATGTGGAAAGTGTTTCTCTTGTTCCTCATTTCGTCATATCTCCAAATTAGTGGGTGCTGACTATACTTCCGTTAACATTTGGTAGAGTAATATTCTAATGTACATCCAATTAGAGTTCTAAAAATATACTCCTCAACTTTTGTGATAATTTTGAAGAAAAGTTTGTGCACTAAGCTTTATCTATACATCAAACTTCAAAGAAGAGTCGAATCATAATGAATTTACTGTAATAGGCAAACTTCATATCACTATTTTAGGGTGATTTAAACTCGCATGTCTTGATCAAACATCTTACCTTTGTGTAAAAGATTTTTTTCGTGACTCTAGGTAGGTGTTTGGACATGATTTGATTGAGATTTGAAAAAATAGTATTTGACGTTAAAGTTGAAAAAGGGTAAGTGGACCCGAAAATAAAGTTGAAGCTTTGTGAGTGAAAAATTGAAAACTTCTAAAATCTATTTTTCAAATTCAATATTTCAAGTTTGAAGCCAATATGATGG
>NC_081344.1:196722-223994 GCF_029784015.1 Lycium ferocissimum
AGTATATAAGATTTTAGCGACTAGAGGGGTTAACCAACACAGCTTGTACAGCAACAAATCTGAGATTAATATCGATGTCTCACCAGGATTAATTTATTCATCTACAACCATTCTAATGATCGTTTCTTCCTCTTTTACCAACATATTTCTGTTCTGGTTCATCCGTTTGACTATAGTATACTCTATGTTTTCTTTCTTTTGTAATCTATGCATCTTCATGATGCTTTTGTTAATAATATCCCACTTACTTCATCAAAAAAACAAAGTATTCTTTATGTTTGTAATCTATGCATCTTCGTGATGCTTTTGTGAATAATATTCCACTTACTTCATCAAAAAAAAAAAGTAATCTTTATGTTTCTTTTTTTCTTTTGTAATCTATGCATCTTCGTGATGTTTTTGTTAATAATATTCCACTTCATCAAAAAAAAAAAAAGTCTCGTTATGTTTTTTTTTAATCAAAGAAATTCCTCGAGATCAGTGTCAATTGAACCCTAGGGTAATTTTTTTTTTATGACATGGAACCCGCAGCCGCTACGAAGGTGCACACAGGTAAAGCTAACTCCTACGCAATAGCTCGCAAACCACACAGCAGAGATAACCCGCACTATTCAAGCCCCGCGCGGTTTTTTTTTTTTTTTTCATATAGATAAGTTGTCAAATCCCCTTTGACATAAAAACTCTTTTTTTAGTTCCTAGAGATTATGACTGACTCGTTTTACTGTAAAAAGTGAAACTTTTAGTTACTATTCCATTGTTTTTTTCCCCCCTTTTGGCACCTTCAAATCCCAGCAAACAAGTTTGAGCAAGTAAGTATCTTTGAAGAGATAAATAAAATTAACAAAAGCACTGCACAAATATAGAAAAAAAAAATTAAAAAAAAACTGGACATAGGCTTCTGTATTTTCGCGGGGAACATTATTTTTGGGGTTAGACATTGGCGATTCCTGGACCTTGTAGAACAACAAGTGCGTTATGTTATGAATCTTCAGACTAACACACAAGGTAGAAAACAGCACTAAATAATAATTTAATTTGATTAACTAAGTCAGTGTTTATATTTAGAGAAGGGGGGAAAGGAGAAACATACAATTTTGTGGAGAAATTGATGGAAAGGACCAAGCTGGCGGCAATAATTTATTGGGAAAAACAAAAAAACAAAAAAAAAAAAGAAACCTATTCGGACTCGGGCTCCAATTATTTTTTGGAAAACCACACAAAATATTCCATTTATATTAGTACTAATAATGATCTTTTTTGCCATATTAAAATTCATGACATTAAACACTTAGGGGTCGTTTGGTACACGGTGTTAGCTGGGATATTCCAGCACTAACTGTGGAATTAATTTTGTATCATGTTTGGTAGAAGGTATAAATTTATCCCAAGATAAATTTATATCTTGTACCAAACAAAGTATAAAGTGGGATATCCCATTAATCCTGGGATTATGTTATCCCATTTCCTAGATAGGATAAATTAGTCCCAAGAGATGGGATAAATTAGCCCCAAAATTATGATCCTGGGATCATTTTGTCTATGTGCCAAACAACCCCTTAATTTCTATTTTCTTTCTTTTTCCTTTTCTTGTTTGCCCTTTTCTAATATCTTTTTTGTTCTGAGCTCCATTGTAAAATTAGTGTTAGATCTAAATTTTGAAATTTTAGTCGCGACTAAACCTGTCAAACGGGCCGGTTGAACCGATTGTAACCGGTGATCGGAACCGGCTAAACCGGTCCCAGATTCTCGATTGACGGGTACTCATTTGAGACGGGCTGGTTACGGATTGGCAAAATTGGAACCAAGCCGATTAACAGGCCGAATAATTTTTTATTTTTTTTTAAAAAAAAACAGCAAAAAATAGTCGTTGCCCAACGGACCAATTTGTAGAAATGGCCGTTGACGAAGTTTGATTTTTTGGCCCCCCACCACCCCCAACCCCCCCAACTTTTATTTTTGACACTTTAACCCCTCCCCCACTCCTATATAAACCCCTCTCCATTTTATTTTCATCCACATCAATTCTCTCTACACTTTCTCTCAATTTATGGCTATTTTGCAACAACTAAACACTTTAAAATTACAATTTCTCTCAATTATACACTATAAAGTTTCCTTCAAGTTTCAACTTTATATTTTGCAATTAAACAAACAAAGTGTTGGTGGAGTTGGAGATTTTGAAACAATCCGAAGTAACTTCAAAGCTTTGGTGAATTTGCAATTTTAGCCGCCTTCAATTCAACGTTTGTATTGTCGGAATAGAAACAAGAAGTATTGATCAAAAGAATCTATTTATTTGCCATTGTGTTGCAAAATCGGATAACATAATCAAGAAAGATGAACGGACGGTGTGCCACATTTAAATTCACACCGCTCTCTAGCACACCAATAAACATCATAGAACTATACCATAACAAAATAAAACATTCAACAAAACTTTCTCCAAATCTCTGTAGGACCAAATTCCTACTTCATTTTACTCATATTGTCAATGATTGTTTAAGCAAAAATCATGATTCATTCCCACTCTTAACATCCCAAAAAACACACTTCTCATGGAAAGATTAGCAGAATCCATATATCTACCCCATAGCATGAGTTTTGCAAAAACTACAACTGTCAGTTGTGGATAACAAAGCAACAGTCAGAGCTCCCTAGGCCAGTACGACCTTAGCATTCTTCTTGCAATCTCTCCAACATCAGGGTCATCCATTTGGCTCTTGATCCTAGCAAGTCCGCCACTTTCAGTGACCATCTGTATGTAGATATTGACACCATCGACTTTATTAAAATCTCCGACCCTCAGAATCTTTAGGAGCCCCTGGAAGCAAGAAGTTCTTCTTGTGTAACCTTCACACAAAAGTCCAAGAGAAAGTGCTGGAATGGAACCTTGATCGACCAAGTATCTGAGCAATACCAGATAAACATATTTGAGACCTTCAAGTTCAGATTAGTAAAACACACAAACCATATCTAAGGATTAATACTAATGACCACACAACAATCCAAAAGAGAAAGACCCAACATGAACATATCAATCAAGTACAAAAACTGGCCTCTAATTTCCCTAGAAGTCATGATCACAACATTAAAGATAGCTACTTATATTAGCAATGTTTAAAATAAAATTCAATCACGCGGATGTACCAACAAGCCAAGTATTGGTATACATATTGTTAAATCTTGAGCCAATTACTTTAATATAATATGCACACTAGTGCAACTTCACAAGGATACAACACGCGCACACTAATATTCATACAATTACTATATACACACAAACAGGTATGTATGTGTGTGTGTGTGTGTGTGTATATATATATATATATATATATACAGCACACTTATCAAGAAACGGGAAGAATATATAATCTCAAAAAGAAGATTGTACCTAATCTGATCATGAGATCCTCTCCTGGCCGCACTTGAGATGGCGTATGTAGCCTCATATTTGGTATCATCCACCTCTTGGTTAATTGAAATTTGAATAAGAGGAGGGAAGATAGATTCATCAACCATTCTCTGTTTCATAGTATCAGGCTCATAAATTATTAGTTAATTATATTCATATAGAATGTCTCAAATAACATTTCTACAAGAAGATTGCACATGTCAGGAAATGAACCTGTATTTGCCTGCTCCGATAATTCACTACTATTGTGCGATGGCACGACAAACACTCCTCAGATGGAAAGGTCTGTTGTCATGATTGATTAGAATATCTAAAACGTGTTGAAGAACTTGGTTATCGTGTAGAACCTAGAAAACATAAAAGGATTCACTTTATTTCATTATGATGAAGGAAGTAGACTTTTCATTCACAAATTAAAAGACCAGATATGCTAATTTTCTCATCCTAATTTTTATACATACTGATTTCGACACGCGCAACAAATTGTTTAGTGAATAACAACATAATTTTTTTGAAACATTTTTCGAATAACAAAAGTTAAACTCAAAATACAAGGAACATGTTTCAAATAAACATTTAATAGGTGGTTATAATTGATGGTTTAGCGTTGCATCATAATGGTACAGGGAAATTACCTGAATTTGATTCTCAGTTCCATTCTTAAAGAAGTTCTCCACAACTTTCAACACACTTGCAAATACCTCACTGTCATGATGCCTGGCATAACCTTAAGTTTATTAGACTCTCTATTATACTAGCTAAACATTTTATCAAAACTAATAGCACATCAAAATTATCGTCTTAAAGAGAGCAACTTACGTCAAAAGCATCGCCAGCCTTGGACACAAATGTTCATCAACCAGCACATTTATAGGACCAGATCCACCACGTGCCAGACATGCAATAATCAAGCACGCATGCCTAATAGCAGCACGTGCTTCTTCTCCAATATGATGTTCCAAATCAATGAGATACCGGAGGACCGGTAATGATGGCCGCAGCTGAAACAAAAGAATGTAGCGTGTATGAACATTAAAGAAATATGTGTTGTGAGTGACAGATCTCAAAGAACAGAACATAAACTATTGGCATACTACACCTTAGCAAATGACGGGGATGGACTACCAAAACACAAGTATCCTATTGTCCTGGCAGCACTCATTGCCGGTGATGGGTCAAATTCATTGGCATCACCTGCTATGGAACGTAGAACTCGAAATAATGGGATTAGATCTGCACCACTATCAATAACAAGGTCCCTCCACCTTATTGAACGACGGGCAAAATTACCCAAAGCCAGTGCTGCCCTATGTTGTCTACTCAGGAGGTCTAAATTGCCCCCCGCAGGCTCCGCAATTACAAATCTTAGATGTTGCAAAACTTCGTTGTCAAGGAGAACCTAAAACACATAATACTCCAATTATAAGAGGAACACTTACTAAAACAGTAAATGATGGAAGAAAGACAACAAATGCTTTGATATGAATGAGGGCTAGTAAGGACTACCTGTATTTGATCTTCACTTCCTCTAGTAAGAAAGTTCTCCACAAATGTCAACCCATTTTTAACTATGGTGTGTCTAGGATTCCTACATCAACTCTTTTTATTAGATCACGTAGGCAAAGTCTCAAATAAAAAAGATCAAAAAGAGAGAGAGAGAGAGAGAGAGAGGGAGGAGAAGAAGAAGAAGAAACAGTAGGCCACAAGCATGAATAATGATAATTGACTATAAAGGAGAAGAACTACCTGAAAAGCAACATCAGCCTTCCACATAGATTTCGCTCACCAAATTCTCTAACACACTCACCTCCGATATCTACTTTAGTTGACAACAAAGCCAAATTCTCCACAGCCTTTAGTAAAAAATCAGAAAATAAGTTAGGAGATATAAAAACTTAGATTATTGCTAAAATACAAAAGATTTCAGTATAATCTTTGGAGCTCCTTCACAAAGAAACATGCTGAAATTTAAGTAACATAGTTTGGACTATCAACCAAAGGGACTCCAAGTTTTAGTGGGATAATTGGACGGGGAAGGTGCAATTGCTTAGAATTACCCTTATCCTAATAGATTCTCTCAAACAGATTGTGGCTAACTACATTAATCAGGGAACTTGGAACATTGACAAGCTAAAAGAAGTTCTACCTTCTGAGATAGTCTGTCATATCAGGAACCTGTATATTGGTGATCAAAATCAGAAGGATTACCCTATATGGAAAATTGCTGCTGATGGTAATTTTATACCAAATCAGTCTATCAACAGGAAAGGGATCAAGATGGACAGTCAAGCTTTACTCCAAATGTTTGGCACAAGAGCATTCCTTTTAAAATATCCTCTCTCTTGGAGAATGCTCCGTAAAAAAGTCCCCATTAATGATGTTTTGCTTAGATTTGGCAACAACCTAGTGTCAAGTTGTTTCTGCTATACCTCTCCTAAAATTGAAACAGTTCAACATGCTTTTACTGAGAGATGATCTTGTTTGGAGGTCCTTTAGGCATCAAACATAATGCTAGAAGTGTTAAAGATGTCCACCATAACTGGTTTAGTACCAAACCAGTTAATAGGATCCATAAACTTATTACTCAGATTACCCCTTTAGTGGTCTGCTGGGAACCCTGGAAAAGGGTAAGCTCTTGCAAATTTGGGGATCATAAGAAGGTGAATATCAGCTCTATGTAGTATAACACTTTGTGGACCCCCAAAACAACTCTGAATCTGGCATTTCCAACCTGTAAATGGGATCTGCCTTGGCCAAAAATTTGTGAACTCATAGACAAACTTAGACCTGTCCCAAGGAGCCAAACAGTTATCTGGGAGCTCCCCACAGTCAACAAGGTTAAAATGAACTCAGTTGGAAGCTTTCAACCATCTGGAAAAGCTGGCATTATCAGATGTTGGAAAGGAGATTTGATCATGGCCTTTGCTATTCCTACCAAAATGAATCCAGTAACATGTCGGAAGCACTGGCAGGCTGGTATGGGGCTGAGTGGTCCATTCAACAGGGATATAAAGATTTAGGTTTTGGAAACAGATTCATCTATCATTGATAAATGTTGGAAATGGACAATGTGGCCACCTGTAAGCTTAAGGCAGCAATACAACAGATTTAGCTGAGCTTTTCCCATGCTAATGTGGAGGTTAGGTCACTGTTTAAGAGAAGCTAATCAAGTGGCAGATGGATTAGGAAAATACGCTACCACTATCCAGGATCCTAGGATCATCACTAATTTCCAACATCTTCCAAGGGATGCTAAAGGAGCTTGCTTCTTAGATAAATGGCAACTACCTAGTGTGAGGATAAAATATGATTAGGCAAATCTTTTTGTTAGTCGTTTGCTTTCTTTTTTTGCATATGGTGCTAGCATACTATAATGCTGTACATTCTTTTGCTATCTTAGGCCAGGATATCCCCTCCTCATATGTACATTTCAGAAAAAGAATGGAAACCCAATTCTACTGGTAACTTCATTTTAAAAATTTAATACAAGATTCTACAAAAAGTTAGCATTCTACCTCAATAATTAAGAAGTCATTCAACCAGTCCTCATCACTAAGGTTGATTGCCCACTCATCATTAAGCATTTGCATAAAAGTAGGAATTACACCACGTCTAAGCAATTCCTGATTTTGTGCGTTTGTTCCATCAAGAATAAATTGGCGTAACGTCTCAGCAGCTTGACGCTAACAAATAAAGAGCAAAATCAGTAAGATAACAAAGTCTTATTTAATGATTACTTACTATGTATCAAACTATAAGGAATTATACTCACGCGAAGGCTGCGCCAGTGATTAGATCCACAACATTCAATAACGTCTATGATGCCATTACCAAAAAACATATCAATGGGAAGATCATAGTGATAATCACCATCTGCATGATGTTCAAAAATAAATAAAAGCGTCACATCGCCTAAGATATAATGTTTAAGATAAAACGTTATTCAAGTTTGAGACTTATTACTGTGACGTAATAGCAGCATGATCCTGTACGCAGCTGACATCAACAAAAATGGTCCGATAGACTCAATAAAAGCGAAACCCACCCAAAAATCTCTCACCATCTGTGGTAACTGCTCAAACTGTCATATAAGAAAAGCTCAACAACATATTAAATGTTTGACCACCCAAATTCAGCTCAACACACCAATTTGACATCTCAACTTCACGGTTTAATTTGAAATAAGAAGGTAATATCTGAAGAACCAAACCAAGCTTAGAGTGATAACTGTCCACGTTTTTCAGATTTCTCTTATGTATATCTTATTAGTCAAACACTAGCCTCCCTCTAGACTGTGGTTTTTTCTCTACTAATATGAGTGAAAGTGTGAAACAAAATCCTTAAGATGCTAAATCATATTTGAACCTTTCTGTAACATTTGAGAGATTTATCTACTAATGGTTGGAGGCTTCTCCAACAAATGAGATATCAATTCATCTGCAAATAATCCAAAAAGAATTTGACATTTTGATAATGAAAGATTATATGCTCTTGCGACTTTTTTTGCTTCAAAAAGCTCTCTGGCACCCAAATATTTTTCATATGTTAGTATTAAAGTTTTCTTCTGTACCTCTTTGAAAATATTACAACAAACATAATAAATGCTTGAAACTACAAAAGATGCATAACAAGGGTATCACAACTCTTTAAAGGAAAAAAGAAACGTACCAATCGCCTTTCTCCATATTTACTGATTAGTTCCGTTTCATAATGATCCGGGTTGTAATATGGATCAGTTCTGTTTCGATACATTATCCAGCAGCGTTGTTGTTTCTGAAACTTTTCCCAATTCTCTCTATCCTTCACCGCGCCAGGAGGAATAAAGAGCTCCTTCATGGTATATGGCTCAGAATAAGACTACTGCATGGGAACAGAGAAGAAGATAAATGTAAAGAAGGGAATACAATCTTGCATACAAACAAATTTTGAAGCAGAGAGCTAAAAGTTGGTTTCATGTCATGAGTTGTTAAGGATATATACGAGTTAATTCCTCTAATGGTTAGAGAACTTACACATTTTTTCTATAAAAGTCACTAGACTATCTTTTGTCACTACAAATCTAACTTTTGACAAGTATTTACACATTTGAGTAAGTGAGAGATTATGTGTTTGTTAAATTAAGCAACTACTACTAATTATGTTACCAGTTTGAAGAAGAAAAACAAATTAAGCTACTAATTGTACTTATTTGGACAATAAGTATTCTAAACTTAAGTTTATGATTTACAAAAAATGCCTTCATGACACCAAAATATGCCTAAAATAATGTGGTTGTGCCTATTTTAATTAATGTGATTAATATATATACAACAACGTACCCTTTTTTCCCCCCCCGCCCCCCCCCCCCCCCCAAAAAAAAAAAAAAAAGTGGGTATGTTGTGCCTATTTTAATTAATGTGATTAATACAGTAATGTTTTTATTTTTTATAGGTGCTCCAAACAGCAAGAATATATTCCTACATAATTAGTCAACTTCTTAGGAAATTACTTACTAACGTAGTCAAAATTTATTCAAAAATCAAAAGTATCAGTGACCTGCATATTACAACAACAAAATACCCAGTGACTTGCATAGTAGAGTATTATTTTATGAAGGGCATACGAAATCAAAGATTCAACGAAATAACAACCCTTTACCTATAGACGAATGGAAAACTAAACACAACATCGAAAGATAAAACCAAAACAACTAGGTGAAACTATTCGTGAAATGCAGTGTGTTTTTATGAAACACGAACAGGTTCAACGAGATCGTCGGCAAACCGGTGGCTTAAGCATATGGACTGAATAATGTGCTTTGTTTTTTCTCTCAGGAGATTTATTTGTGAATGTGTTGTCCTTATGCTTTAGTGTAATATACCATGCACTGTGTTTATTCAAACTCTTGCAGATAAAGCTTTATCAGTGGAGTGAGAAAATGTCTATTGTCATGAAAAAAAAAAGTGAGAGTGCAAGGGGTGATCCTGCAAAATTTGTTACATATAAGACCAAATTAATCCTTGGCTTTGCTTTTTTTCCTTTTCTCTCTTTTCTTTTGTTTTCTCTTTTAACAAAGTAAAAATACGACTAGTACACCAACTATAAATGTTAAGAAAAATAAAACAGAACTAAATACTTAGACTAAAATAAAAAAACTAGTTAAGACTTGTATTCGTTTTTCACAAGTAGGATGAGTCACACATATGCTTAAGTTATTCCTCTATTCTTGCTAGTAATTAATTGTCTGTTTCTGGGTTCCAAAAAGAAGAAAAAAGGGCAGTTGCTTGACTGAGTTAAATTACAGTGCATGGTTTGCCTCCATAAAAATAGCAACTCTGAATTTTATTTCATGCAGTAATTATGCCTTTTCAGGCTTTGCTTTTGGATTATTTGGATGATTACACGTAGCTCAAGTTGCATCCTACGTCAATTGACATTTTTTAGGATTGTTCTCCCCTAATATATACTTATATGTATGCACTTAAAAAACGTTATATTGACAAATTGAACTTCAAATTTTGAAATAGTTGCTCTCCCGTTCACTTTTTTACTTACTAGTATTCATATCCGCGCGATGCGCGGAGCATATCAAAAGACCAATCCTATATAATTGTGATCTTGCTTGCTTAATCACATCAAATTATATTGACTTTTAAAAAGAGCTAATTGTCATTTTGTTTTTTCACTTAATATTCCTCTTAATTATTACTCGACCCCCCCCCCCCCCCAACCACAAACACATAGAGCACCACCACACACGCACACACATTTAGAGGTCCTTTGGTGCATGGTATAGGCTGGGATATTTCAGCACTAATTTTTTGTACCGTGTTTGTTAGGAGGTATAAATTTATCCTGGGATAAATTTATACCTCCCACCAAACACGGTACAAAATGATAAATTTATACCTCCTACCAAACACGGTACAAAATAAAGCATAATCCCAAGGGTGAGATATCCCTTCTTATCCCACTTATCTCGGGACTATTTTATACCATCTTTTAGATGGTATAAAATAATCCCAAGATATGGGATAAATTAGTCCCGAGATTATAATCCCTAAATAATTTTGGCTACCTACCAAACGACCACTAACATAAGTTCTATGGGTACGAACCTAACATTTCAGATTGGCTGCGCACCCACTTTCCGTAGGCTCATTTCTACCAAACTTAGACTTAAAATTAATGCTTTTTACTTGTCTTGATACAAATGACAATTCTAAATTTTATTTATATTTATGGAGAATATTATTCCTTTTTCATGTTCTGGGTTTGGACCATTTGAATCATGATCGCATTGGCTTAATGCACTAGGGGTTATTTAGTAGGAAATATTAGAGAAAATAATCTATGTATTAGCTTTGATATTACTAATTTCTTATTTGATACACTTTTTTAACATATATATAACTAATATTTGGTATGAATTATGCACCCTCTTTGGAAGTATCCGTATACATAACAAACCATGGTATTTGATATTAGTTATACACTCTCTTTGATGGATTATTAGTTATTTATCAATACATTGATAATCTAGCATTATTAAAGACAAAATTGTCTTGACATGTCAAAAGAATGTGCAAGGTATTTTCGTAAAAATTATGCAATGCGTGCTATTTATAATACATCATATCAAACAGTCGATAAGAAATAATCTCAACATGACTAATCACAACATAACTAATCCCTGCATTAATAATTTACCTTATTCAGTACATCTTATACACTCTACCAAACGACCCCTTAATTGTTTGGATTGGATTATTCGAGCAAGCTTTAACGTTCCTTAATTATCTTGTCACCATTCATCGTGTTGTTAAATAAGCTACTGATTGTATAAACATAAGTAATTTCCACACACACACACAAAAAAAAAAAAAAGTTATTAAGCACATAATTTGCCTAAGATCACAGAAAGTCACTGAGAGAAAACAAATGAGACATTTTTTGTGATACTTAGGCAAAGCCGAGTGACTAGCTTTTTGGTTTTAAAAAAAGTATGCAGTGACTTTTTATGATACGTCGGCAAAATTGAGTAACTTTTTAGTTACAAAAAATAGCTAGTTTAGTGACTTTATGTAACATATATTGATAAGTTATATATTGTCTACTACTCCCTCCGGTTCTAAATAAGAGCTCACTTAATTAGCCTTTTACACACCCATTAAGAAAATACTAATTCCTAAAAAAAATAGGCATTTTTACTAGACTAGCCTTAATTAAATTACTGTTTTTCTACCTAATTACTCCAAATTGAGTAATATAGTTTCTTGATTACATAAAAACCCAACATATCTAAATAGGGGTAAACTTGGAAGAAAATAATTAATTCCTTCTTGATTATGTAAGTGGACACTTATTGTTAACCAAAATAAAAAGGCTAAATGTACACTTATTATGAACCGGAGGGAGTAAAAAATATTCAATTTAATACTGTTAACCATGAAACATAAATATATGTACCTGAAAATGCAAGCTATGAAAAATCTTGTCTCCAAAAGATTTAAAGGATGAGGCATTTAGCAAAATTAATCCATCTTCCTCTAAATTCTGGAATGCTTCTGGAATTGGAAAATCATTTGCTTGAGTTGTGGAGATTTGTACGAAAACCTGTCCATGACACAGTGGACTTGCAGAAATTGATGTCGTTGAAGATTCACAAGAAGTTCCACTCATACTTAATTTTCTCTGATTATCAATTTGGACTAATGAATCTGCTTTCTTTGACATAGTTGATAATAACAAATCCTTTGTTTTGCTTAGCCTCTCTATTTCTTTCCTCAGCTCTGGTATGCATTCTTGCACATAAGATACTGTTGCCGGAAAGCTTAGCTTTTTCTGCAATTAAAAAAGGCATATATAGGTTAAACAAGTTATGGACAAGAAAGATTTATTCACATTGGAAGTGAATATTATTAAACTAAACTTGAGTAATTTTGTTAACCCTTGTTGTGTTCTATTTCGACACGGAGGCAAATTCAAAATTTAGCAGAATCAACAGATTAAAATGAGTGTGGTATTAATTTTTTTTCCATATGTATATCTAGTTAATTACTGAAAATATTGGATTTAGTTGAACTTGCAAAATATCTGTCCTACATATATCCGTTTAATGTTTGGAAGTTAAGAACACCCCACAACCACCCCCATCCCCAGCTTTATCTACAATTCTATCCTAGGCTAGAATCAATAGGGTTATCATTTCAAAAATTATCTTACTTGATGGAGTAAAATTATTTTTCCTTAGAAAAACGAAAGCAATTAGTATGTAAACTAAAATTTTAATTTCTCTCATACTACTAATAAGAAAGAAATTTACAATTTTGATGAATTGATGAGGGGCTATTGGGATACTTTCGGGCATCAGTCCTAATGTCTCAGGGTCGAGTTTTAAGAATGAAAACCCCCTAGAAGGGAGTCTTTGAAGCGAAGTGCATGAATAGCCACTTTTAGGACCACTATTTAAAACGTAACCAAAATTAACAAGATATTTTAAATTTAGCCGCCTCAAAGATCAAACTTCTAACCTCGAGTTTGGTGTTTCAAACTCTAAACTCAAAGGTCGAAGTTTCAAACATCGGACTTGAAAGTCTGAAGTCTGAAATGCCAAAATCAAACTCCAGCTTTGACAGTTCAAAACTCCAGGCTTGAATATGTCTCAATTAGAAGAAGGAGCTAGGAGGAAGAAGAAGAAGAAGAAGAAGAAAAGAAAACGGTATGAAACTTGCCAACTCTAGCTAAACTTTAAATAGCCCATATCTTAAAGCGGCTACCTGGGGCTACTTCTATGGAGGGCTTTCCAAGATAGGTGCATCTAAATTAGTCGAACCACTAAGCTCCGGATATCATATGGTTATTATTAAACAAAAAGGACTTTGTATTACATGACAAGTAATTCTGGTAGGGTATACATACCTTTCGATGATGATTAGCAGCAGAAGGAAGCAAAGAACGAAGAGTGGAATAAAGAAAATTCATCTTCTTTCTTCGATTACGCTCACTTGCATTATGGCTTAGTTTCTTCGCCATTAATGACCTCTCTTCTCCTAACTGAACATCAAACTCACTTTCTTTGTGATATTGATCTTGATGAGATGAAGGAAAATTCATATTATTATCAATATGTAAACCTTCAAACAAGTTGTTACTCTCAATTTGGAACTGAGGCGAAGTTATTGTCTTCGTTGTTTTCTGATCATAGCTAATTAGTGGTTCTTCAAAGGACCATCCAGTACTCATATTTGGATAATTAGTAGAAGAGCAAAAGGCTACCATTTTTTGTATAAGGTTTCTTAGTCAGAAATGATTTTATTAAATTTCCTAGATAAGAGAAATTGGGAGATGGCTATCTGAGTATTTATACAGACTGTTGTAACCGTACATATACTTTTTGTTGAATTCAATACATTGGTTTTATTTTAATCTGAGAATTACAATTTGACATTAATTAGATTAAAAAAACGTACTTAGTATTAGTTTAATGGGATGATTGCACTTTTGGTTCCTCGATTATTAGTAAACTCTTAGTTTGATCTTTGTAATATTTGGCTAAGCATATCTACCTTAAAAAGCTAATTAAAATGTGTATTTTGGTCCCTTTATAAAGCAAATATTTGATATATTTAGAACTATACCTTCAAATATGGAGTTACGTAAAACGTAGACATAACACATCAATAATTGAATGGTTTAACACTTAATAAATCATTAAATTTGTGAAGCTTTACAGTCAGCGGGATCACAACTGTACATATCACTAATTTGAAGGTTAAATATGCTTAGTAAAAAATTATAGGGATCAAAAACAAAATTTTATCAATATGTGAGGGATCAAAAGTGCTAATTTCCCTAGTTTAATCATGGCTAGAAACAATTAGTTAAATTATACACAATGCTTGGTGCACTTTGGTGCGTTTGGTGTAACGTTAATTACTTTAGGCCAAAGTCATAGATGGACTCATGAACTTGTCCTGATTTTTCATTTAGACCTCTTAACTGAAACGTTGACCATCTGGACCCTCGAACATAAGATAAAGTGTGTCATTTGAACCCCTCGTGCCAGCTAGGCACACGCGTGCGTATCCACTTGCAGTGACATAAAAAAACAGACCAGTGACATGAAAAAACAGACCAGTGACATGTAAGCCATGTCAACAAAAAAAAATAATTTAAGAAAAATTAATTTTAAAATCTATTGAAATAATTTAAAAAAATCTGAAAACCCAACCCATCCTCTCCGATAGCCCACTTCACTGCCGCCACTGCTGCCTCCGCCGCCCCCACCGCCGCCGTTGCCGCTTCAAAATCTATTTAAATAATTAAAAAAATGGTGCCGTTTTTTGTCGGAGATTTATTTAAATAGATTTTGAAGTGGAGTAGCGGCGGCGGCGGCAGTGGCGGCGGCGAAATGGGCTATCGGAGAGGATGGGTTGGGTTTTTCAATTTTTTTAATTATTTAAATAGATTTTAAAATAGAGTTTTTGTTAAAATTAATTTTTAATGATTAAAAATTAAAAAAAAAATTTGGTAACTCACGCTCTGTTTCAAGCAGTGCACTGCACGCATGTGCCCAGCTGGCACAAGGGGTTCAAATGACACATTTTATCTTATGTTCGAGGGTCCAGATGGTCAACGTTTCAGTTAAGAGGTCTAAATGAAAAATCAGAACAAGTTCGGGGTACATCTATGACTTTGGCCATTACTTTATTACACCTGATCTTGGATGCACATAAATAAACACGGAATCTTGCTAAGACTTGGGTAAAGTACATACATAAAATATATTTTCTACTTATTACTTTACTACTATATAGAAGCATGGGTCTCCATGCTTCGTCGTCCGTAAGCATTAAAAAAAAATAATGTGGTCCCCATATTAAACACCAACCAATATTAAAAAAAAAGTCACCAATATTAAAAATTATAAAAAACACCAACCAATATTAAAAAAAAAAAAAGTAAAAAAAGTGGAACCCACCATCTCCAAACTCACGGGGAAAAAAAAAAGTGGACACGTTAAGCATTAAAAAAAAAGTGTGATCCCCATATTAAACACCAACCAATATTAAAAAATAAAAAAAACACCAACCAATATTAAAAAATTAAAAAAAAAACACCAGCCAATATTAAAAAATAAAAAAAAAACACCAACCAATATTAAAAAATTAAAAAAAACACCAACCAATATTAAAAAATTAAAAAAAAAAAACACCAACCAATATTAAAAAAAAAATATATAAGTAAAAAAAGTGGAACCCACCATCTCCAAACTCAACTATATAGAAGCATGGGTCTCAACCCATGCTTCGTCGTCCGTTAAGCATTAAAAAAAAAAGTGTGGTCCCATATTAAATACCAACCAATATTAAAAAAAAAAAAAAACACCAACCAATATTAAAAAAAAATAAAAAAAGAAGTAAAAAAAGTGAAACCCACCATCTCCAAACTCACGGGAAAAAAAAAAGTGGACACGTTAAGCATTAAAAAAAAAGTGTGGCCCCCATATTAAACACCAACCAATATTAGAAAAAATTTTAAAAAAAACACCAACCAATATTAAAAAAAAAATAAAGAAGTAAAAAAAGTGGAACCCACTATCTCCAAACTTACGAGGAAAAAAAAAAGTGGACCCATATTAACAAAATCAAGCAATATAAAAAAAAGTGAATCCCATATTAAAAAAACAAACAATGTCAAAAAAAAGTGCAGACTTTGTATTCTTAGCAAACACTAATGTAATAAAGTTTTAAATACGAAGCACAAACTACAATGTTATATTAATCGTGTTTTGAACATAGTATTCCATATTGACAAAATCAAGCAATATAAAAAAAAGTGAATCCCATATTAAAAAAACAAACAATGTCAAAAAAAAAAAGTGCAGACTTTGTATTCGTAGCAAACACTAATATAATAAAGTTTTAGATACAGAACATAAACTATAATGTTATATTAATCGTGTTTTGAATATAGTATATGTATATATATTATATGCATAAAAATAGTACAAACTAATTATGTCCAAAAAAAAAGTGCACCCCATAAAGGGTGGACCCCATATTAAACAACATCAAGCAATATAAAAAAATAAAATAAAAAGTGGAACCCACCATCTCTAAACTCACGCTAAAAAAAGTGGACCCCATATTAACAAAATCAAGCAATATAAAAAAAAGTGAACCCCATATTAAAAAAAATAATGTCAAAAAAAAAAGTGCAGACTTTGTATTCGTAGTAAACACTAATATAATAAAGTTTTAGATACGGAGTACAAACTACAATATTATATTAATCGTATTTTGAACATATATATATATATATGTGTGTGTGTGTGTGTGTGTGTGTGTGTGTGTGTGTGTGTGTGTGTGCGCGCGCGCGCGCATAAAAATAGTGCAAATTAATAATGTCCAAAAAAAAGTGCACCCCATATTAAAAAATCAAATAATATTCATGTAATTTCCAAAGTATCTCATTAAGTCAATAATGATGGCTTCATTACCGCGTGCGTATTCGTAGCAAACACTAATATAATAAAGTTTTAAATACAAAGCACAAATTACAATGTTATATTAATCGTGTTTTGAAAAAGCATCCCATATTGACAAAATCAAGCAATATATATATATAAAAAAAAAAAAAGTGAATCCCATATTAAAAAAATAAACAATGTCAAAAAAAAAAAAGTGCAAATTTCGTATTCGTAGCAAACACTAATATAATAAAGTTTTAGATACGGAGCACAAACTACAATGTTATATTAATCGTGTTTTGAACATAGTATATATATATATATATTATATGCATAAAAATAGTGCAAACTAATAATGTCCAAAACGGTGGGCCCCATACTAAACAACACCAAGCAATATAAAAAAAAAAAAAAAAAAAGAAGAAGAAACTATATAAAGCATGGGTTTAGACCCATGCTTCGTCGTCCGTTGTCCCTTAAAAAAAAGGGGGGTGGGCCCCATACTAAATAACACCAAGCAATTAAAAAAAAAGGAAGAAAAAAAAGTGGAACTCACCTTCTCCAAACTCATGGGAAAAAAAAAAGTGGACTCCATATTATCAAAATCAAGCAATATCAAAAAAAAAATGTGAACCCCATATTAAAAAATATAATGTTAAAAAAAATGTTGACTTTGTATTCGTACCAAACACTAATATAATAAAGTTTTAGATACGGAGCACAAACTATAATGTTATATTAATCGTATTTTGAACATAGTATATATATATATATATATATATATATATGCATAAAAATATACAAACTAATAATTTCCCAAAAAAAAAAAAAGTGCACCCCATAAAGGGTGGACCTCATACTAAACAACATAAAACAATATAAAAAATAAAAAAAAGTGGAACCCACCATCTCCAAACTTACGGTAAAAAAAAGTGAACCCCATATTAACAAAATCAAGCAATATATAAAAAAAAAAAAAAAAAAAAAGTGAACTCCACATTAAAAAAAAATAATGTTAAAAAAAAAGTGCAAACTTTGTATTCATAGTAAACACTAATATAATAAAGTTTTAGATACGGAGTACAAACTACAATGCTATATTAATCGTGTTTTGAACATAGTGTATATATATATATATATATATATATATATATATATATATATATATATATATATATATGCATAAAAATAGTGCAAATTAATAATGTCCAAAAAAAGTGCACTCCATATTAAAAAATCAAACAATATTCATATAATTTCTAAAGTATCTCATTAAGTCAATAATGATGGATTCATTGCCACGCGTGCGTATCAATCCATCGGTGGGAGTAAAATGAAATTGCTTTTTTCTTCAAAAGGTTACGTAGTCAAACCACACAATTTTCTTTCTTTTTTTATATTAGCCTGAGATCTAATCTAGATATTAAAATGTTGTATTTGCTATTCCGCCATGTCATTTATTTGTTATGTTTACTAAAATAAATATACTTAAAATATTTATATTTTAAAATAAGATAGAATTTTAATTACTTTTTTATTTTTATTCTTACTCTAATAAATGTGAAAAGAGATTAATGTCGTAAAAAAAAAATATCAAATGGAGATCAAATAATGAATAAGGTAAATTAGTCAAATTATAATTCTAACCGACGTTTTCTTAAAAAAACCATGCAAAAGACAACATGACAAATAAAATGAGCTAAACCGAGAATATTTACCAAAAATTAAAAAATAGTATTTCTTCGTTTAAATAGAAAATCAATTTCTACTTTGTTTCGTTTTAAACATGTAAAATTAATTTAATAATTTGAATTAGAATTATCCAAATCAAAATTTGATAAAAAATAATAAGTATTTTACACCTTTAAATTAATCGAATTAAAATTTAAAATATCAACTGATGCTTAAATATTGCTATTGTTTTATCTCAAAGAGAGGAAAATAGTTTCCTTTTAAACAAGTCTTCTCTTTTAAAAAATATTAATAAATTTGCCGATTTTGTATTCGTAGCAAACATTAATATAATAAAATTTTAGATACGGAGCATAAACTATAATGTTATATTAATCGTGTTTTGAACATAATATATACTATATATATATATATATATATATATATATATATATATATATATATATATATATATAATCAATATTCAAAGACAACTACATACACATAGATGCACTATAATCGAAAGTGTTGGGCCCGTGCACAGCACGGGCATAGGCCGTCTAGTTATTATATAAAAAGAGGAAAATAGTCCTAGTTTTGCTTACGAAGAGTAAAATTTAACATTAGATAAATAGAATAAGATAAGTACTAAACAAAGGAATACTTTTCATTGGATTAAACACAAAGTTTAGGATAATACTATGACGTGGATCTTGTGTTCGTACTCAGTAGTTATCCAACAGTTATATATAGAGTTAATAAGAAAGGGAATACATATAACTAGTTCAAAACTAAAATTTAACTATTTAAAATAAATAAACTTGAATTCTAACTTATAAAAGGGATGGAAACTAAAATTATTAGTCAAAGAATGTCAAATATTTTGGGATATCTAAAAATATAAAGTGTTACATAAATTAAGGTTTAACATACAAAGATTAAATATGAAAAAAAGAAAGAAACTTCTAAAGATGTTTGGCCGTCTCCCAAGTCCCCGCCATCTAACAAACCTTTGGATGGATATCGAAATGTATATCTACGAACTATGAGAGTTGAAATAATATGTGAATAGAATATTCTAACTCTTCCTCTCACACAATTTAGTCCCTAAGTCAACGATTAAAATTTGTGGTGTTAAGTTTAGCACATAAAAATATGATTTGCATAATTCATTGAAGTATGAGCGGGTTAATAACTCCTATTTACCAACTCAACTCATTTTGATTGGCAAAAATCAATCAATTTAAATGTTGGTTGATTTGTAGCTCAAATTGACTCATAAGAAACTTTGTTATATACTCTTAATTTTTTTTTTTTTGGCATGTTATATATAGGTATAATAAAGCACCAATGTTTTGTTAGGTACTTAACAAATTATAAGAAAACAAACAAAGAAATTAAAACTTAGTAAGATCAATTGAGGGGGTTAGAGCATGACTCATTATTTATCCCATTTTGACCTAGCCTGTTTTGCCCAAATAATCTTTGTGTGGGTTAGTTATTCGTTCATTGCTTAACTCAACCTATTTTGATTTAGTCATTTTAGCCCAAGTAACCTTTTGGCGTGGCAAAGACTCGAAGCCATTTATAAACTCAAGTCATTTTTTATCCAAAACCCCATTTCAACCCGTGTAACTTTTAGACTCGTTAATAACTCACTCATTTATTAATTTTCCTCATTTGACACTTAAATTCAACTTAACTCGCCATTTGACACCCCTCCTTAGTTGTAATAGTTTAAGTTTTATTTTAATTTAAGCATCTTGATTTACCCAAAAAAAAAAAGCAGCAAAAACTGGGTAGAAATATATTGTGGAGATCAATTAAGTTGTCGAAAGTGTGTGTGCATGCATGGACAACGCAAGCCCAGAGTAAGCTCACATATTACAAACTCGAGCCAAAGTTGTTGGGGCACGTGGGAGTAGCACTTAGGTAGCTTCCATTTTAAAAATTCTATCTTACAATTATTTAATTACTTCCAGATAGTTTGATACCATCAGCCAGGAATCTTTTCCATTTTTTTCTTCTTTCTTAAATCTGTGTATCCAAATAGTTTACAAAATTAATTTTTTTGTTTAAAGTTAAGTTGGTACGATGAGTACTTGGTCCAATTTTATTGCCACCATTTTGGACATAATTCTTAACAAAAAAAATCTTATTAATCTGTCAATTTTTATTGCCAGAAGACTAGATAGAGAAGATGCGTTTACTTCCAAAAATTGCTTCTCAAATTCTGGATTTTGGCAAAAGAAGTTTGGGTGACAATACAGCAGGAAGTTTTTGTTTGTGGACCAAGTTTGGGATTACTATGGACGGGTAATGGGTTAATTTAGGCAGTTATTCATTTTTAGGCTCTCATTTAGATTTTTGTCTCTGAGAGGTGTCGTGATTTTGGATATTGTAGGAGTATAAAGGTTAAGGAAGTTAAGGGTGCTGTCCTTAGGATGAGTAGGGGTCGAGCTACCGGGCCCGATGAGATTCCTGGGAATTTTGGAAGACTGCAGGCAGGGCAGGTTTAGAGTGGTTCCCGACTCTTTAATGTCATCTTTAAGACGGCTAAGATGCCCAAAGAATGGCGATGCAGTACAATGATTCCATTGTAGAAGAACAAAGGCGACATTCAAAGTTGCAACAACTACAGAGGGATCAAGCTGCTAAGTCACACTATGAAAGTGTGGGAAAGGGTGGTGGAGATGAGGGTGAGGAGAGGCGTGTCTATCTCAGAGAACCAGTTCGGATTCATGCCGGGGCGCTCAACTACAGAAGCTATTCATCTTGTACGGAGACTGGTGGAGCAGTATAGGGAGAGGAGGACGGACCTACACATGGTATTCATCGACCTAGAAAGGCATACGACAAAGTGCCGAGAGAGGTTCTATGGAGATGCTTGGAGGTTAGAGGTGTACCTGTGGCGTACATTAGGGCGACCAAGGACATGTATGATGGGGCCAAGACCAGGGTAAGGACCATGGGAGGAGACTCAGAGCACTTTCCAGTGATGATGGGGTTACACCAGGGATCAGCTCTTAGCCCATTTTTATTCTCCTTGGTGATGGATGGATTGACGCGGCAAATTCAAGGTGAGGTGCCATGGTGTATGTTATTTGTGACATGACATAGTCCTCGATTGACGAGTCTCGCGACGGGGTTAACGCTGTCGGAGGTTTGGAGACAAACTCCGGAGTCTAAAGGGTTCGAGTTGAGTAGGACCAAGACAAGAGTACTGGAGTGCAAGTTCGGTGAGATAGTGCGTAGGTCGATGTGGAAGTGAAGCTTGGCACCCAAGTTATGAGAAGAAAGATAGTTTCAAGTATCTTGGGTCTATTATACAAGGAAATGGGGATATTGATGATGACATCACACACCGTATTAGTGCAGGGTGGATAAAATGGAGGCTTGCCTCTGGAGTGTTATGTGACAAGAAGGTGCCACCGAAACTTAAAGGCAAGTTCTACAAAGTGGTGGTTAGACCGACTATGTTGTATGGGGTGGAGTGTTGGCCAGTCAAGAAATCTCATGTTCAGAAGATGAAAGTGGCGGAAATGAGAATGCTGCGATGGATGTATGGGCACACTAGGAGCGATAGGATTAGGAATGAAGTCATCCGAGACAAGGTTGGGGTAGCCTCAGTGGAAGACAAGATGCAGGAAGCGAGGCTGAGATGGTTTGGGCATGTGATGCGGAGAGATGCAAATGCCCCAGTGCGGAGGTGCGAGAGGTTGACCAGTGACGGTTTCAGAAGAAGTAGAGGTAGGCCGAAGAAGTATTGGGGGGAAGTGATTAGACAGGACATGGCGCATTTCCTACTTACCGAGGACATGACCTTAGATAGGAGGGTATGGAGGACTCATATTAGGGTAGAAGGCTAGTAAGTAGTCGCGTTTATCCTTTCTTACGAGTAGCCATGTTGCTCTATAGTTTCTTGTCTCTTCATTTCTGCGAGTATCTGTTGGTTTATAATGGTTTATTTACTTTCATTGTTTTCATTTTCATAACTGCTTTGATTTGTTTGCCCGTATCTGACCTTTCTTATGCTTTCTCGAGCCGAGGGTCTTCCGAAATGCCCCCCTACCTAAGGTGGGGGTAAGGTCTGCGTACAATCTACCCTCCCCAGACCCCACGTTGTGGGATTCACTGGGTATGTTGTTGTTGTTGTTGTATTTAGATTTTTGTTTCTTCTTTAAAAGTTGTATAAATATAGCGTTTAGGACATTACTCTTCCGGGTAATGTTAGTTTCAGTTTTGATGATTGCTCATATTTTTTTCAACACTACAAAAAAAATTAGATTATCGCCTAATTAATGTTGGCAAAAGCTTACAAAATTTTAGATCGTAATCATGCGTTTCTCATAAGATTTTTTCAATTTGTTCCAAAAAAATCTTTAAATTGTGGTCTAAAAGGTTCATGAGTTGCAATACCCAGTGTGCATGTATCAATAAGACTTAGTATGTATGTGTAAAATGTCATGGTTTGGGTACATATTTTTACTTATAATTACATCCAAAGTTATTCAATATCTTATATCTGTACAAAACTTGTTATAAATTCCCACATCAACTACAATGAGTTCCTTGAGTTTAAGGCACGATGGATTTATTCCTCTCCTGTCTTGATGTGTTTCGATTTCAACGGGGATCTTGGGTTGTTGGGTATAGCAATAGGGATCAATCCCGAGAATTCTTTTGTGAGTCCGGTACGGAGTAATAGTGCGTACAGGTAAGGCACAATGAGGAACAAAAATGCAAGAAAGTGATTCAAGAAGCTAAATGAGTAATGAACGAACTTTTATATATTGCCTTTTGGAGAGAAAAGAGGGATAGGGTTACAAAAGCATGAACAAGATTATCCCCTTCCTTCTATCCTAAGCTATCTTTATACAAGTCAAAGTTGGACTTTATCAAACCCTAAAGTACATGTGATGTGACCTCTCTGCAGCCCCAACGTGCATACATACTGCGGCACTATGATCGAGGTCTGCAGACGTGACCCAAGTTGATAAGAGTGGATGCCAGCTGGATGGATCCTCTGGACCTATCGAGTATCCGGTCATGTAAACTAACCCTGGGTGCACTTTTCACCCAGTACATTTATACATTAATTAATCATGGTTAAGTGATAGTTGTATGTATTTAGCACTCGTTATTTGTCGCTGAAACAAATTTATTAAAGAACTAACTTGTCTGGAGTTGTAGCATTATTTTGACTCCTTTAGCTCCAGGAATCCTTTTTTGTTATTCGTCCCTTGTAGTATTTGAATTCTTGGGCCCTTCTAGCATCACCTTATAATCTTAGCTCTTCGTCAGGATGTCTTCGATTGCTTTTCTTTGGATTGGTCAAGATAAACTTGGTTAAACTTGGATTTAGCATAAAAGTTAAACAACAACTAATAAGAATTTAGAAAAGACAAATGTTTCTTCATGGTATGCTATGTGCAATTTACGAAATTCCACACGATCTATTACTCTGTCGTCTTTGAAGAGCATCTGCTCATCCGCTTTAATTTCCTTCTTGGAAGTAATTTTGCACATCGTCCATTTTATTAAGCAAATTTATTAATTTGGCAATGACGACTTTGTGCGTGACCCTTGAAGTATACCTTGTACTCGTACCTCACCTCACTTTGTTAGTGGTCATCTAAGCAAATAATTATATTTGCTAATTGCTTTTTTAAAATCTAATTGCTTTTTAAAATAACTATTTCCATAAGTTAGGAGTATCTATTAAATGAACATCAATTGCTTTGGATACTAAATTCCTAACTTTGGAAAACATATAGTTGATCAAATTCAATAAATATTTTTGAGGAATTTGATTTGATCTTTAGTAGTTGTCTATAAAAGTCGATCTTGGTTATCACGGGCACTAGTCGCGAGTTAATGTTATAATTATTGTTAATATATGTGCAATTCATAAGGATGTGATAGTCTATCTTTGCATATGATTTATGTAAGAGAATTTGAGAATGTCCCAGCTAGAGGAACCTGACCCTCAAAATCTACGTGGGAATTGAACAATTGCCAATTTCTATAAAAGTTGAGTGCAAGTGCTTGGTGACGTGGCCTGGTGTGTGATATACAGTAATTCCACCTCGCCGTAGGGAAGACTTCGCCTATAACAATTGAATTAACTACGTAAATTACAAAAAGAACATCAACAATGTTGAGTTAATGATTGTCTCAACACTATATTTTACAGACACAGAAAAGAAAGAAGGTAGATAGTAGCAGAAATAGAGCCAAGATTTGAACTACATATTCTAGATCCTAGGCACGATTTCAAATGCTAGTAACCGAGTTACGTTCGAATTTAATATATATATATATATATATATATATATATATATATATATATATATATATATATATATATATATATATATATATTAT
This sequence comes from Lycium ferocissimum, assembly GCF_029784015.1. Taxonomy (NCBI): domain Eukaryota; kingdom Viridiplantae; phylum Streptophyta; class Magnoliopsida; order Solanales; family Solanaceae; genus Lycium; species Lycium ferocissimum. The sequence goes on from NC_081344.1 coordinate 221,646, forward strand.
TAAAATTATTGGGTTCTGCTAAACCTACATATTATATATTACTCCGTCCTGGATATATATATGTATATATTAGATTAAAATTATTGGGTTCTGCTAAACCTACATATTATATACTACTCCGTCCTGGATAGTAGTCATAAATGAAGAAAAATACTTTAGTCAAATATAGAGGTGAATTCATAATTATAAGTCAGCAGATGTAGAATATCATTATCTTTTGAGACAATGAGTACAACTGCAAAAATATACATATATTTAATTTTTTTTTAATTACATATACATTAAGTTTGATCAAAATATTAATAGGTACGTTTGTGGACGATGGCGGTAATACTTGACAACAAGATTTAATAATTTTAAGAACTTGTAGCACTTGATTGGCAAAAGGACACTATGTGTCCAATGGCCCAAAGTATTGTCACATTTGGCCAATATTTGGGCCTAATACCCCTAGGAGTCCGTTCGGCCCAAAATAATACCAAAAAATGGCCGGTCGGCCCAAAATAATGTAAAGTCGGCCGACTAACAAAATTTTAGATCAAGTAAAAGATATATACATATGTTTGATTATATATACACTTTATATACAAGAATTATACATTTTATATACATATGCTGGAATTAATCATATATTTATTTTACATAAATTATACGTTAATCATACATTTATTATACACATATTATGCAATAATGATATGATATGTTTTTTACATATACATACATATTATATACCACAATGATACAGTTTCAACTATACATGTTTTATACGTATGGTACACTTTCTATACAAAACTGATACAGTTTATATACACATGCTGAAAATTATATATACACTTTCTATACAAAAAATGATACATATTATATACAAAACTGATACAATTTTATATTCTATACAAAGAAGCTAAGACCGTGCCGATACACATTATATACACAAATGATACATATTATATACAAAAATGATACATACCGCAGTAATTCATATTTTATACGCTTTTATACATTACGTATAGGTAATCGATACATATTTTATACATAAATGACACATGTTATATATAAAAATCGCTCAAACATTTTTGTGTTTAGGTTTTTATTTGAAAATTGTCTTATTTAAGTTTTGGTTAATGAATGGAATTAGTTTAGTGGGTATAATTTGGGTTTGGGAAAAATTGGATTAGAGGGTGGGATTATTTATGGCCGACCGGCCATATATGTCCTTTTCCCTACTTGATTTCTATAGGTTCTTCAATATTTTGCTTAGAGAACCTTGCATAATCAAGTAATCCTTAAAATTGATGGCACATTTAATTAATTAAACGTGCTTATACGTGACATGGCCACTAAAGTCTCGAGCTTATGAGTGAAATCTTACTCAAGATTCGTGATCCCACACGCAACAAGCCTTAAAAGCGTATACATTTTTTATGTAAATAAACATTGTCCCTGGAATTACACAATACTCTATTGCTTGTTATTATTGTTAGAAAGAAAATGAAACCAAACAGAAATTAAAATAACTAAGCATTAATTTATCACTAGTGTTGGAGGTATGTCCTGATCAAAGCTATTGGTATAGATTCTCATTATAAATGTGATGTCAACATTTATTGTCTTCAGAGTATTAATTAGAAGAAAATTAGTCCTCAGAGTATTATTAGCAAAATGCTAGCCATTTCTCCTCCATCTCCTTTGTTTTCTAATTATAACTTTGGTTCATGGATTTTGGAGGAACTATACACTCCTGCTCATGTAGAAACATCAAATTCAGCTGTTGCCCTTCATTCATCATCATCATCTCAAAAAATACTTCAACGCTGTGATTCAAGTGATTCAAATAAATTTGATCATCAGATTATTAAGGGTGGTGATAATTATTATCAACCTGATCAGACGGTGAAGAAGCTTAATCATAATGCAAGTGAGCGTGTCGAAGAAGAAAAATCAATAGCTTATATTCTTGTCTTCATTCTTTGCTTCCTGCTTCTGAACATACGGTATGATTTTGGGAGTAAAGTAACTGGATGTTATAGGAGAAACTAGACCAAGACGGCCCAACACTTTATAATAGCCAGATCTATGCCAGACAATAAGCCGGGATAATGATAATATATGTATATTTTATATTGCTAATAAACATACATAGGTTTGTACTGTTTTTATGCATATATATATATATATATATATATATATACACACACTATGTTCAAAACACAACTAATATAATATTGTAGTTTGTGCTTCGTATCTAAAACTTTATTATATTAGTGTTTATTACGAATACAAAGTCGGCAAAAAATTATTAATACTTTTTAAAAGAGAAAACTTGTTTAAAAGGAAAATATTCTCCTCTCT
>NC_081344.1:224094-230179 GCF_029784015.1 Lycium ferocissimum
TAAAAGTTGGAAATTCTGATTTGGTTGGAAGACTTTCAATGAGATTTTAGAATGTATCTAACATAGCCAATATCACAGTTGTGATATCGTGAAATACGTTGGATCGTTACTTGAGTGTAATTTCCTTGTATTCGAACTTGTGGCCATTGATCATTTTATCGCTTTTTTCTAGGTTAGTTTATATTTTTGCATTAGTCATAATCTTTCTCAAAAACCCAAAATATTATCCATCGTTTGGCTTTAGCTTAGTTAGTGAAAATTTCATATTACTTTTCTTAATCGCGTATATATATTTCTCTCTGGATTAGACCCCGACTCATAGTTGGGTAAATATATTAACTACCGTGTACACTTTCTCTTTGAGGAGTGTATTTGGACGTTATCACACATTTATTAGAGTAAGAATAAAAATGAAAAAGTAATTAAATTCTATCTTATTTTAGAAATATAAATATTTTAAGTATATTTATTTAGTAAACGTAATAAATAAATGACATGGCGGAATAGCAAATACGACGATTAAATATACGAATTGAGATTCAGTTAATATAAGATAAGAAAATAAATTATATGGTTTGGCTACTTAACCATTTGAAGAAAAGAAATAATATGGAGTCTATGTTTTTTTCTTTGTCTGATAATTTCGTTGCTCCCTAACCTGGATTGATACACATGTGGTAATGAATCCACCATTATTGACTTAATGAGGATACTTTGGGAATTACATGAATATTGTGTGATTTTTTAATATAGGGTGCACGTTTTTTTTTACATTGCTTGTTTTTTTAATATGGGATTCAATTTTTTTTTTAATATTGCTTGATTTTTTTAATATATGGTCTATTTTTTATTTTTTATTTTTACATGAGTTTGGAGATGGTGAGGTCAACTTTTTTTCCCTCCTTTTTTTTTTTTTTTTTAATATTAGTGTTTGGAGATGGTGGGGTCCACTTTTTTTAAAAAAAAAAAAATATTTTTTGGTGTTTTTAGTATGGGACCCACCTTATATATTTATATATTTTTTAAAGAGGACTAACGACCAAGCATGGGGAAACCCATGCTTCTATATAGTAGTAAAATAGAAATATCAGGTGCATGCTCCATCCCATAGAGTATAAATGTTACTTTGATTAGCGACAGTACTGGTGGAAATTAATTTTCGACTAAGCATGAAGATATTTTAAATTTTAAGTAAGAAGTGAGAAAATCTCAATTTGGTTTTACTTCTGAATGTCGCACCTAACTATAACATGTTCGCCATTTCTAGACGAGAGAAAGAACAAACATATAATACTATAATTTAGACCATGATTCATCCACCTTAATATCAAAAGGCACTTTCAAGTAGGGCGTTCATGAAAAAACAAAAATTCGACTAAAATCCGACATCTTTGGTCTAATTTTCAATTTTAAAAATCGACCATATTTAATTTGGTTTGATTAAAGATTCCTTTTGAGCATATTAATTTTTTTTATGATTGAACGTTATACTACAGTCTAAAATTTTATAGATGTTAGACACTAATTAATTAATATTGTATCACTTTCGGAGGTTATATTTACATGATTTTTCGTAATACACTACTAAACAGCGCTAAAAAATCGACGAACAAAAAATCGATTGATCGTGTCGGTTTGAAAACCTACTCCCGGCGTCGGTTTTTTGCGTTTCTAATTTTTTTAATTAGAAAACCGACGGACGACATCGATTTTTTTGGCAGAATTTTGAAAATGTATTTCCGTCACGTCGGTTTTATTAAAAAAAAAATTCTTATAAAACCGACGGACAACGTCGGCTTTATTTTTAAAAATATTTTTAAATAATTTGCAATTCGCTTTTGTTTAAAAAAAAAAAAAGAATAAACAATTTTTTTTTTGAGAAACCGACGGAGCCGAGGGTCAATTTTCGTTTTTTTTTTTTGGGTCAAAATACGGGTCAACATTTTAAAAAAAACCGATGGACGGGGTCGGTTTGTCCCACGATTTTTTTTTTTAACAAAAGGCGAACGGGTTCATTTCCCATTTCCTCTCCTCTTCTCAAACAAAACTCCCCATTCCTTAAAACCCGACCCGCTGCCCCCCTCCCCTCCGCCTAGCCCCGCCGCCCAGCCCCCGCCCTCGCCGCCGCCCCCGCCCCCACCTACCCCAGACCTGTTTTTAACTTAATAAATTGAGGTTAGTTTCTTTTAAATTTGGGCTTTTAAAATTCTTTCAATTTTAGTTTTATTTGTAGATTTTAGGCCTAATGTTAGTCTATTTAGCTTTGTTAAATATCATTTGCAATGTTATTAATGTTGAATTTGTGAAAAAATGTAAACTTTATTTGACTAGTTTACTTGTCTTTTTTTTTTTTTTGGCTTGAGATTGTGCTATATTTTATGTTCATTGTCAATGTATTTGTGTTAGCTTAGTTATCATTGTTTGTAATATTATTGATGTTGAATATGTGCAAAAATATATACTTTATTTGACTAGTTTTTTTTTTTTGTTGGTTTGTGCTTTTTGTTAGAAACTATAAGTTATTGGAATTGTTATTGAGCATTCAAAATTAGAATTGGTTGAGATTGTGCTTGTCAAAGTTAGAATTGTTAAGTTATAGTATTTCTATAACCTCAAAACTAAAATGTAGACTTTATTTCACTAGATTTACTTTTTAATTTTTAAAATTGGTTGGGATTGTGCTTTTCAAAGTTAGAATTATTAAGTTATGTTAAAATTATTAAGTTATAATATTTCTATAACCTCAAAACTAAAATATAGATTTTATTTGACTAGATTTACTTTTCAATTTTTAGAATTAAAGTTAGAATCCATAAGTTATTAAAGTTAGAAAGTTATTGAGAATTCAAAGTTAGAATTAGTTGGGATTGTGCTTTTCAAAATTATATTAAAGTTAGAATCCATAAGTTATTAAAGTTAGAATTGTTATTGAGAATTTAAAGTTAGAATTGGTAGGTATTGTGCTTTCTTAAATTATTGATATTCAATTTGCGAAAAAATGTAAACTTTATTTGACTAGTTTACTTTTCATATATATATATATATATATATATATATATATATATATATTCTTGCGATTGTGCTATTTTTTATGTTCCTTTAATAATGTATTTGTGTTAGCTTAGTTAGAATTGGTTGGGATTGTGTTTTTCTCAAGTTATGTTAAAGTTAGAATCCATAAATTATTAAAGTTAGAATTGTTATTGAGAATTCAAAGTTAGAAGTGGTTGGGATTGTGTTTTCTTAAGTTATATTTTAAGTTAGAATTCTTAAGTTATAACATATTTCTATAACCTCAACCAAACTCGGCACATGATAAGTTGGTATTTTACCAACTTATTTCTTCTTTAATCTTAGATTGTTGCTATGTTTTGATTGAGAAAATGGTGCATTTGATGTCGTTTACTTCCATTTTATAGGTTTATGTGATTTAGAAGTGATCGGAAGAAATCAAGTGAAAATAAAGTCAAAAATAGGCCAAATTGGACAAAAGCTACGCTTTTGCAAAACGTTAAAAGTGGATAGTTTTGCAAAAACGGGACAGATTTGCAAATCTGAAAACTTGGGGCTTATTTTGTTATTTTTGGACTTGGAAAAAGTTGGGAACTACAAAAGGAAGACAAGGGAGCAATTATATTCATCTTTGGCATAACACACAAGTTCTTGGAGGCTAGGGTTCATCACCAACACCTTGGAAGAGAAGATTTGGAGGCACCCAATGAGAAATTCTTTACTCATTTCTTCTACTCTTGCTATGTATTGAATATTTATGTGTGTGGTATTTCATTCTAATGCTTGAATCTTGTTTACGCAAATATTCATATGTTTAGTTTGGATGAATCTCTTATTTTGCTTATGTATTGAATGATTTTTATTTTTAATGAAGTGGGTTTATTGTTTACGTATTAACTTTCTTCAAGCTTTAATGTCATTTAAGGGTGTACAACATTATTTGTGCCTAAATACCCATACTTTGCTTGGAAAAGAAAGTAGAGGTTAGGAAAAGAGTTAATAGCAAGAATTTGGGGCATAACCCTCATCTAATAACTTGAGCAAGGAATAGGAAAGTTACTTGAGATTCAATTGGTTGTGCTTGATATCACACTCTAAGGCTTGGAAAAGCTTAGAGTGAAATTCATTGGATTTGGTTGGAAGACTTTATTGAAATTTTATAAACCATTATCTATTAACATAAACCCGCTCTTAGTTGTAAAATTGTAAAATACATTGGATCGTTACATGAGAGTAATTTTCCTTGTATCCATGCTTGTGGCCATTGATCATTTTACCCGCTTTCTAGTTAGTTTTATCTTTGTTAGTTTTTAAATCAAAAACCAAAATATAATCAAGTGTTTGGCTTAGTGTAGAAAGTGAAAATTCCTTACTTGCTTGATCGCTTAGTATATTGTTCCTTGTGGGATTCGACCCCGACTCATAGTTGGGTAATTATATTGCATACGACCGTGTACACTTTCTATTTGAGGAGTGGATTTGGACGTTATCACCTGAGCAGCCGAGCCGTCCTCCACCGGAATTAGAGATAGATTTTTGGTGTAGAGCAGTTGAGGGAGTACAAAAGGGTAGAGCATACGGTCTAGGCTCAAGGAACAAATTAAGTGGCTTTCGGTAAGGATTGCGAGGTGAAGGGTCTTCTGTACAAGCCGAGGGAGTTGATGGTGTTCACGTCGCAGCTATGGCGCAAGAAATTCTTCGAACTTAATAGGAAATTGGGCGATACCGAGGCAAAAGAGTTGAGGAAAGTAACTCCATGAAAGCAAACCTTGAATTGCTCATGGCATAAGTTAAAAGCCACATTGCGTGGACAATTTGGTGCCCCCTCCCTCCTCCCCCCCCCCCCGACCCCAAGATGATGATGACGGTGATTACGTAGCCTCGACACCGGATGATCGGTTGTAGTAGTTTGGATTTAATAATGGACTTATGTTTTACGGACTTATGTTAAAACTAGTTAATAGTACTTTTGGTTGGACATTTAAATATTTTTGAACTTTGAAGATCTATTTAGATCGTATTTGATGTGTTTAGATAGTGTTTGATATGTTTTATTATTACTTAGGGTGATTTTATGTATTGTAGCTCTTTTAGAATTGATTTGGAGCAATTTAATGCTAGTTTTGGGCTGGTTTTGGTATATAGTTTTTGTGCAAGTGTGGTCGCGTAAAATGGCAAAGAGAATTGCATTTGTGTTTACTTGCTTTTTTTTTCAATGAAACCGACCCTTTACTTACGTCCGTCGGTTTACATAGCGTCACTTTTTGAAACCGAAGGACGCGTCGGTTTTTGCGATGGACCGCGTCGCTTACCGTCTTCGGTTTTATCCAATAATTTAAAAAATAAAAAAAAACCAACGGACTGAGTCGATTTTTTTAATTTCTGATTTTTTATCTTAAATAAAAACAATACAAATTTTATGACTGCGTCGGTTTTTTATTTAAATTTTTTTATTTTAAATAAAAAACTGACACGATCTTGCGTCGATTTTCTAAAAAATTTTAAGAATTAATTTTTGAAAAACCGACGGAATGAATCGATTTTCCGGAAAATTTCCAAAAATTAATTTTAAATCGACGAACCGCGTCGGTTTTCGAAAAATTTCCCGCATGCAATTGTCGCATTTTCTGGCGATACACACGCACAAAAAACCGGTACACTAACCCAGCTCAAAACTAGCATTAAAATGCTCCAAATTAATTTTAAAAGAGCTGCAATACATAAAATCACCCTAAGTAATAATAAAACACATCAAACGCTATCTAAACACATCAAATACGATCTAAATAGACCTTCAAAGTTCAAAAATATTTAAATGCCCAACCAAAAGTACCATTAACTAGTTTTAACATAAGTCCATAAAACATAAGTCCATAAAACATAAGTCTATTATTAAATCCAAACTACTACAACTGATCATCCGGTGTCCGGGCTACGTAATCACCGTCATCATCATCTGCATCATCGTCATCTTCTGGGTTGGGGGGGGGGGGGGGGGGGGCACACTAAATTGTCCACATGCAATGTGGCTTTGCTGTGCCATGAGCGATTCAAGGTTTGCTTTCATGGAGCC